>NW_020852110.1:0-4911 GCF_000972845.2 Larimichthys crocea | reverse complement strand
GTCCTCAGGCCTCTCCTCCTCCGCCTTCTCCACCTCCGCCCTCTCCTCCTCAGGCCCCTGCATCACCTGCTGACGAGGCTCAGGTAAGACACTTTAATAACTATTTCAGTCCAATCTCAGTGACATTTTATTTCACATATATTACTATTAATCAAGAAGGCTGGAGTCTCCAACCCCCAGGTGGGTCAAAATCCTTGCACACCACCACACGCGGGAACCTGGGGGTGTCAAGCACTCCAAGGTTTGCGAGAGACCACGCTTCCCCTCTTGAAATAAATCAGGCAGAGTGACAAAACTCATTCATGTAGTCAGCACGTTATTTGGCACACTCATGTCCCCCGACTGAAAGCCTTCGAATGCCCCCAGGGTACAGTATCCCCATTTGGAGAACCCTGGTCTAACGCAATGATCTTCCCTCAGGTTCAACGGATGCCAGAAGACCAGGAGATTATTTTCCTGATTCAGCATGGATTGACGTCCGCCGATAACCTGAATCCTTGGCAACATACCAGCTTCCAGCCCCGAAGGAGAAACTACTGGAGCTTCTTCCATCGACATCTGTCCGCTGCACCAGTTTGTCCTCTCCCTACCTGGAGGGACATGCTGCCACCCGTCCTGCCGGCAGGCATACGCCCGCGTGTTGCCACCAGGGAGCAAAAACCCCATCACACCCACCACACCCACCCCGACAGCAGCCATAGCCTCTGCACAGCCCACATCACTCAGTCGGGGTACTTTGTCCTCAACCCCGACAACAAGCTCACCGGTGCGTGGTACCTGGTGTCTCCACAAGGTTCAAGGCCCTGCTCCACTTGGTCATGCCTCCTCATCCTTGTCTCTCTTTCACAAGATAGGACAGGCAACTGCGGGCCCTTGAGGGAGGAGGTGGAAGTTGCCAAGAGGAGCTATGGTTCCGAGGGGTGCATACAAAAACTGTGGCAGAGTGGTTGGGACACAAAAAACAAAGACTTTTGGCCATACCGTATGGCACAGCGCCACCTTTTGTCCACAGGCCTCAGAGGGAATCTCTGTAGGAGTGGCTGGACGAACAAAAGACCACGTAAATAGACCGTTAACTGTATATAGTGTAAATAGAGTGTATATATTGTGTGTTGGGAGTACATTGTACAGTATGTTGGTTAATCCATGTCCAGTGTATGTGGCGACAGCCTGATAGTAGTGCAAGACAACTGTGTGTTGCTACAGTTAAGCTGGTGGTTGGTAGCATCATGGTTCTGGGGCTGCATGAGTGCTGGCAGCACTGAGCTTCACTTTCACTGAGGGAAACATGAATCTGTACTGTGACTTCGGAAAGCAGAGTCATTACCACCCATCCAACCCCTTTGGAAACAAGCCGCGGCACGATACCAACCCGACCCCAAACACAGCCATCCAAGAGTGAAAGCTGCCTTGCTGACTAGCTGAAGATGAAGGTGAATGGTGACGTCCAGACCTAGACCCAGTGGAGCACCTGGTGAGGCATCCTGTAAGCAGAAGGTGGAGGATAGCAAGGTGTTAACTCACCTGGCTTCTGTGACATCTCATGGAGGAGAGAGAGAGAGGGGGACTCCAGCGCAACCTGTCAAGCTCTGGTTGAAGTCCATGTACGGGGAAGGTTGAAGCAGTGCTAGTTTAATAATGTTGGGTCACACTCAGTATTGACACGGTGGTTTTTGGGGGGGCACCATTTAGACATTTCACTGGTGGGTGTACTCACTTTTGTGTTTGCAACTGTTTAGGCATTAATGGCTTGTCTAGAATTAGTTGGCAATTATGCAGAGGACCTAAATCTATAAAGTTGTACACAACTGTACACTGAACTACTTTCAGTTATAAAAAAGAGGCATTTCTACAGCAGTGTTTCCCCCTGAAAAGGACAATGTTATAAGGTTTTTTTCAAATGTGAGGGATGCACACGTCTTTTGTGAGATGATATATATATGTGTTGTGTGTGTGTTGTGTGTGTTCTTTTCCTAGTTTTTTTATTTTAGATTTTTTGTGTTTCTTAAATCTTGATTTTACGAACATTTATGACGCTCATGGTCCATCATTAAAAAAAAAACCAACTGTCCATGTCCTCCTATATAAGAACATTTTAATGTTATCATTTAATTAATAGAACGACAACATTAACTTGTCCATTGGGGGTTATCTTGAAGACAAAGCAATGGCCTTCAAAACAAATTATAAGATATTATCAAGACAATACATCAATTGCTATGGATTTTAAATCAAGGAGTAAACCTCAGGAAACATCTGGTCGAGACACTAGGGAGGGTCCATTCTCATGGGCAACCGACAAACAATCTCAGAAGGAGATTACCTTACCCGGCACAACAGAAAGTATTACCTGTATCATTCATGATTTAAAATGGGATCGATCTTATTTTACACTGTCGAACTGCTTTCCTCATTAATCCGTGACTGTAACCCATAATATATACAGCGCCTTAATCACTATGATATATATAAGATATTAGTGCTAGTCAAAATAACGCGTAATTTGGTCTACTTAATTTGTATACAAAATTAAGCGCGTTGAAAAATTAACGCAAAACGTTTTTGTTTTACTTTCCGGTGGCGGCCGCCATTTTGGATGTGGCAAAGTAGAGGGTTTTGTTTCCAGATAATTAAGTTGTGTGTGGGTGGGAATGGGTGTAGAAGCAATTACCCTTAAACCCTCAGGAGAACTGCCGCCCTGGGCGTCGCCCACATTGCCCATAGTCCTAAACCGCCCTCTTGTATATTTACGGGCAGATCTGCCACATCCAAAGTTACGTAGCGCAGCAACGGACAACGTGCTCAGTGAGGCGTCGTGTATATATGTCTGATGAATCGATCCTAACGAGAGGAAGTCTGTATATATGTCTATGATCGATCCTACCGAAGGAGAGTCATGTATATTCTATGAATCTATCATAACTAAGAGAGTCTATGTATATATTCTATGTCTATCCTAACTAATGAGAGCATATTTGAAAGGATAAGGACGGACTTTTAGGGGGAACATTTTCTTTTAAAAAGTTTCCCGACTCTGTTTGACAAAAAACAAGGCGATTTGACAGTTTGCAAAGCCGAATTTAAATTCCCACAGAGGTAACCGACTTAAACAATCCTCAAAGCAAACACACCCCTCTACACTAAAAGAAGTGTGGCACTACTCCTCATATATTGTCCTCCCTCATTCTTTCTGCTGTTGTTCTGGCGTTTTTTCTTTTTTCTTCTGTTTGCACACTGTGCATAATGTGCACCTTAAGGCCAATAAATGTAAAAAATGAAATTGAAATAGATGCCCTGCTGGTGTTTATTCCGACTTATTTTAATCATATTTACAACATAAAATATTCATGTATAGCTTCAGTTCTTAGGAAATGACATTGAAGTTATTGATACATTTATTGATATTATTAATCGCAATTATTAAAACAGAAATTTTGCGATTCATTAGTTTAATTTTTTTAATCGGTTGAACAAGCCCTCATAGTATATATATATATGTGTTGTGTGTGACTACATGTAACTCCGTCTCTGGGCTACACTGGTAAATACCACTCTTTGATTCACGCGTTTTTTAATTTGCGGATGATTAATAACAACACAGCTCAAATAAATGGTTTTTGAAACGTTGAATGCGCTGCTCCAGGAGTGCAATCTTGGCCGGCAGGTTTGTGGGTTCGAATCGCGCTCACGCGAGGTGCGCATGAAAGACCTCGTTAATGCGTCAGAAAGAGCTATATTAGAGATGCAGGGGACATTGCTATGATAGGTGTCACTACCCCCGTGCTTTGCTCGCTTCGCGTGTCTTTTCCTTTGCGTGGGGAGCTAAAAATGGGGCCCCTTCCTTTCGCAGCGAGCGCTCTACGCATGTGAGCTAATTCCTTCCCCTGTCTAAACTCTGCCATTGTCATGTGCCAACAAGCATTGTTTGGACAAGCACAAACGAAAAGGGAAAGCCAGATGCCCGCTCGTTTTGATGAATACCCCCGACTGCTGTCCTTCAATGACACGGCTCTCCCCCCCAAGCTCTCACGATTGAAAGCCTGCACAACTAGATTTCGGAGGAATTAAACGACTGCATTAATGGCCCGCGATGATGGATAATGACGTTTGACTTTATTCCCATAGGTTTTTTGTTCAAGTAAGAGAAGACCCAAAGGCCAACTCAGAGCCCCGTCTGGCAGTTCGATCGATATAGATAGATAGATAGATAGATAAGATGCTCAGCTAATAGCTAGATCGACGATCGAAGCTAGCTAAGCTCGCTCGACTCGCCATCGCTCGATGATTCGATGCTGTCGCTTCTGCTTCCCGCTTTTTGGTCACGTGTGCGGACCTGGTGGCCGGCCCGCCTATTCATGTCTCTGTCTCTGTCCCTTCGCCCCAGCGGCGCTGTCGCCCCCGTTAGCACCAAGCCGATGGCTCCGCGTCCTGTCCACTGTTGGTGGAGATGGTAGCCTGCTCTTGTCCACCTGAAGGATAAAGGCAGAATAACAGTTTATTCAAGCGTTCCGCCTCTCCCACCACGTCCAAAGAACTTCCAGTCCCTCAGTCGCAAGAAACCAGAGCCACAAAGCTTCTTGATGAGCTTTGTTCCAAGGCTGTTGGTGTCGCTGGCTCTGAGGCTCTGCTGAGGCCCCAACAAACAACAAAAAGCAAAGAAGATTGGCACGGCAAACAACAGATGGTAGAAGATCTCAAACATCTGCTGCACACTTTGAAGGACTCAGTCATCTTTCCTCAGGAAGTAGAGTTGCTCAGCCCCCCGTCTTGTAACCAGCTCGGGTTTATATTTTCCGTCCCGTATGTGTCGATCACGCACTCCGAAGTATTTGGTAGTCCCTCCACCATCCTCCAACCACCAGTCCCCTCTGAGCCTTAGTGGCTGTGAAGGCGTCTTCTTCCTCCTGAAGT
>NW_020852109.1:0-715 GCF_000972845.2 Larimichthys crocea | reverse complement strand
ACTGTCTAAAACCTGGACGTAGTCTCCGTGACTCCACCTTAAATATTTTGTATGGAATCATGTGACATACAACTTAACCATACGTATGGTTACGTAACTATGGAAACAATAATTTGACAACATAATATCAACACGACTTGCTGCTCATGTCATCATCAGTGAACGTCTGCAGGATCGGCTCTGCACAAATACAGTTAACATTAATATCTGTGTTATTGTTACTGTCACCTCACTGAATGGTCTGAAGCTCGGTCTGACCATGAAGATGGAAATATTAAAACCAAAAGCAACCTTCAGGGAATCCCAGCATGCATCATGTTCATGTGTGAGAGCTATTTATAGCCCGCTCGTCTTTCTTTGAGGGATTCTGCATCTATTTCTGCCGAGGGTCTTCTGGTCTGAACCACTGAGCGTGCAGGAGGGTTCCTGTGTGTGTGTGTGTGTGTGTGTGTGTGTGTGTGTGTGTGTGTTGGGTTTTCCTGCCTCCCCCTCCATGCGGCTCTTCTCACTGATGGTACGACCCAGAAAATTATAAAAATAAAAGAAATGTGCAGTTTGTGTGGTCGACCTTCTTCTGCCCCTCAGGAGGAATGTTTGAGTGCAGTGAACAATAACATGAAACCCTGAGACCTGCCGGGACCTGAACTATTTATTTAATATTAGAGAAAATATGTTGAAATTCATTTTTAATCACCTGCTACATTACAAAGCATTA
>NW_020852108.1:87-877 GCF_000972845.2 Larimichthys crocea | reverse complement strand
GGACCGAGGGTGTCACTCCCTGTACAGTGTGTAAAGTCCTCCGAGGCAAAATGTACTTTGTGACTTTGGGCTATACAAATAAAATTTGATTTTATTTTATTTGAGTTTTTATCCAGTTAACTGCACTTCAGTCAATTTTATTTCCCATCATGAAGATTTGTCTGAAGACACTGGAATCAGCTTCTAAATTAAGCAGCGTGTTTAAGTTTCTAATTGTACAAAGGCCAATACATCAGTGCCCTCAGTGTAAACAATATGCAAGTATGTTAAAACATGCAAAAACTCCATACCATATATAGAGGCACGGCCCTTTAATGGCATGGTAGAAACTATATACCAAGCAATACAGGATTTTTGTGGTGATGGCAAGATTTGAGAACAATATATCAAGCACCTAAACAAATAAAACACCAAATTATTTACATGATGATGCTTTAAATCTGTGCTATGATAAATAGTGGACAAGATATGTAACTAATGTGACATTTTAAAGGTGAAATAAACATGTCAGTAAGTTCCCTCTGACATGTCTTCAGCATTTCTGCCCTGACATCTTGTTATGAATTTTAATAGAAACACATGAAAACTGTTACTATGTCATCTAGTTCATAAGAGTGTGTTCCTGACCTGTGCTGTGCGCGCGCACACACACACACACACACACACACACACACACACACACACACACACACACACACACACAAGTCTAAACGGGATTTTAAGTCTACTCAGGGTTTGTGTGTTTCTGGTGGGGACCCTCCCACACACACACACACACACACACACACAC
>NW_020852108.1:0-77 GCF_000972845.2 Larimichthys crocea | reverse complement strand
CACACACACACACACACACACACACACACACACACACACACACACACGCGCGCACTCACATGTAGTCAGCATCCCTC
>NW_020852107.1:0-7890 GCF_000972845.2 Larimichthys crocea | reverse complement strand
CGTTCCACTAGAACCTCCTCACGATAGAACCTCCTCAACAACACTTTGGAACCCTTCCACCGGACCACTACAAACCTCCTAACGACACTAGAAACTCTTACAGACGCTTAAAACCCCCGAATTCCTGAGAAAGATTTTTTTTTTTTTTGGTAATATCTTCAATAACCACTTAGAACCTCCCACCAGTGACCCCCCTGACCCACCTAACAGGACTTCTGAAACCTACTAAACATCCACCACAACCCCCTGATCTGAAGGGACCCGTGAACACTTATGTGGATTGTGATCCCTCACACTGCCCGCATCACGTACTTAACCCCGGGGCGGTCTTGGGTTACGTAGGCGTGGTCCACTAAGAGCCTTCGGCCTCTTTTTACTTATGCACCAGCCATCATCTTGTGTCGGCCTTACCTCAGAGAGAGAGAGCACCAAGAGCTGTGAAGCCAGTATTTATCATCACGTCTTAAAAAAATATCAGGAACCATTATTTTAACGATTTAATGATGGATTATTATTAACAAGCGCTCTGTCTGATGCGATGTGATGTCTTTCACATCACTTCGTGCTTTCTGTTATTCAATGACCCTGCTGCCCTAAAATCTGAACCTCACTGAGCCGGACTGACACACTTTACCAGAAAAAAGACATACTTTCTTACCGTCAGACTTTTCTCATTATTCTATTCAGGTCGCGCTTCTCTTTAGACTGTTCCACCCCAATGTTTCCTAATAAATACATCAAAACCCTTTATTGTTTTTTAAAACTTTGATTCAATCAACCGAGTGAGATGAAAAAAAGATAATTGTGAGCTGAGAAACTTTTTTTCTTGGCTTTAAAATTAATTTGGTAATCGACTTGATGGTACACAAACGGACGACTCCTTCTGATTGCTATGCAGAATCCACCAACCATCTGATGAAAACAGTTAAATGAATGAGTCTTGCTCAGGGGCAGGCCGGGAGCAGGGACCGGGGAAAAACGCTCCGTGGGTTTTTTTAGAACCGACGGACTTCAGGAACGCGGAGAACCGCCGCAACGAAGGCGGAACCTCCTGCAACGACGGCGAGCACCTCACGCCACGAACTCAGCTAGACCGCCGCAACGAACTACTAGCACCTCCTCAAAAACGCTTTGTAGATTAGTTTTTATGCAGATTCTTTCTCTTTTCTCGTTTTAAGTTTTGTAGTTTTAGTTTTTTGTAGATTTTACCTCATCAAACTAACACTCGAACCTCCTCAACTTAGTCTAGAACCTTCTTCTCTCCTCAACCATATTACACTCTAGTCCTTTTACTAGAACCTATTCTCCACCCTTCTTTTCTTTTCTTTTTCTATCCCGACTTCGCTTTCTTTGAGTAACACCTTCTCTACTATTACGCCTTAGCTCCCTTTTTTTTTTTTTTAGTTTTTCCGATCATGAATTTTAGATAGGATCTTTCTCTACGAAACCTCCTCAATTTTTTTTATTTTTTCCTGATTTACACTAGAACCTCCTCAACGAACACTTAGAACCTCTCTCACCAACCGCTTCGAATTCCTTCTCACCCAAACGCTTTAGATTCCCTTTTCCTATTAGTGGACTAGTAGAACCTCCGCCAACGTAACACTCGAGTTATCCGCAATCAACTAACACTATAACCTTCCCTCAACGACGTTTGAACATCATCTCACACTAACGCTAGACCCTCCTCAACTACACGAGAACCTCCCTCAACTTAACGCTGTAGTATAAGTTGTTAGTTAGTTTAGATTTAGACCCTCCTCAAACGTCTAGAACCTCCTCAACTAACACTAGAAACCTCCTCATTTACTCACACGCTCTCAGAAGATCTTAGACCTACTCTCTCCCTCAACTACCGCTTCTTAGATAGCTAGGAACCACTCCTCACTAACACTTAGAACCTCCTCATACGGACCGTCTAGAACCTCTCAACAACACTAAGGAACCTCCTCAAACTAACACTAGGAAACCTCCTCAACTAACGCTTAGTAGTTAGTAGTTTTTAGTTTTTTTTAGATGTTTAGTTTAGATTTAGTTAGTAGTAGAAACCTCCTCAACTAACGCTAGAACCTCCTCAATACTAACATCTATCCGCCCATCTCAACTAACGCTTAGTTTAGTGACCTCTTTGAGGCGGTTCAACGCCGCTAGAACCTCCTCACGACCACTAGAACCTTTAAATAGGCAACCTGAAACCACCTATACATACCGAGAGCGGGATGGATGGCTGGATGGATGGATGGATGGCTGTTATGGATGGATTGATGTGCTGGACCCGTTATGGATGGTGGGATGGATAGTACTAGACTTTATTTTATCCAAAGCTGGGGACATTACAGTGCAAGCACAGCCCCCAGCCAAGCCATTACACACAGTGACTATAATAGACAACAACAAAGAATAAAAAAATATAAAAAACAACTATACATCATAAAATTAAAGTGTGATGGTCAAACAAGCATCACGTCTCTACACGATGAAATAACCCAGCTACTAGTGTAGATTGTGTGGTCGATGTTTTCCTCCAGATGTTGTTAACTTCCCGAACGCCACTGCCAACTGCACCTGTGTATTGAAGGGGGCACCCCTGAAGACTCAGAACCGCTCATTATGTAACGGCTCAGCCCTATTATGCATTAGTTATAAAGTCCCACAATCTCTGGTGGGTTCTTGTTGAGATATGGAAGGGCCTTTCTTTACTTTTATAAAGTGCCCACATGGTTTCGCTGCATACATCTGTTGTCTTGTCGCCCGTAAGAATCCAGAAACTAGCATCTATCACTGCACTACCTAATACTGGGTCCTGGTCGCCCCCCCGCGCACCCAGGCAGGATCCAAAGTTGTATCGCAACATGATTGGGGGTGGTGGCGCTCTTCTTTGTTGTTGATTTTGGGTATGTTTCCTTGTGCAAACACGTGGGACTGTTTAGTAATGCTACGTGCGCCCCGCGATCCTAAACCCTCCGACTGCCCGGCAGGATGTGTTCACCGGTACAAGTGCACTACTTTCTCATGGATTGTTATGTTCGCAGCGGGGCATTGTGGGATACCTTTCAACTCTCATATATGCCAAGTTCACCACCATGATGTAATCCCAGTACGACCCAAAAGCCAGCACAACGAATGGCAAGACGCGACGATAAGGAGAGTATTTATGTATGGTTGTCCCGAGTCAGTACCTAGGAAGCGACCACCAGGCGACAGAAACAAAAGTATGCAATGGTGCCAGCCTTGATCTTGAGATGATTGATCTCCAGCAGGCGAAAGCAGCAGATCTTACTACAGAACTGTGTTAATTGATTGTAATTGGTATGTTGTTAATTAAACTGATTATTAAAATTCTTTCTGACCGGAGAAAGGTAGATCACTGGTAGTGTGGACATTCACTATGAAAAGTTATGAAACATGGACATTTTATCGTCTAGCTTTCACAAATCGAATAAAGATTAATGAAAAACTGCAGATGTATTCTGTTCGTTTTTTTAACGACGTTTCCACTGCCTGAGATCGTTCCGGAGCATTAGAACACAGGTGTTTTTCTTTGTTGCAGGTGTTTGGGGCACACCTGAAGAGAAATAAACTCTGTGATGTCATGGACTCATCTGTTTAGTTTGCTGCTGAAGACTGCACAGAAAATTCGCCTGTCGGTCCACACACGCTTTGGGAAATCCGGTTATGAGATTCCGAGAGGAGGATTGTGGAGTAAGAAAAACAAACCAGCTGGACACCCTGAAAGCAATCAATCTCAGCTCGCGTGAAAACACCACACACACCACAACACACCACTTTCTTCCCCCCACACTACACCACACACACACCACACACAGGCACAACACACCTCCCCCCCCCCCCCTCCCCTCCCCTCCCCACCGCACCAACGAACACCGGCACGCCACAACACGCACACACGCACACACACCACGCCACACGCACCCACACAGCAAGCACACCCCAAAACCACACACACACCACACGAATCACGACTGTGGTTGTTTATGAGTTGTGGAGGGACGACGAAGAGTGACAAGGCGGAGTCCCCCACGTGATGTTGTCCCCGCAGCCGTGTTTGTGAATGAACTTGAGTCCTGCAGGGACTGTCTAACAACTGACGTAGTCTCCGTGACGTCCGCAGGGATGCAGACTGTCTAAAACTGACGTAGTCTCTGTGACGTCCCGCAGCAGACGTCTAAAACCTGGAGTATAGTCTCCGGACGTCCCCGCAGACTGTATCTAAACCCTGAGTAGTCTCTGTGACGCCCCGGGCAGACTGTTTAAAACCTGGACGTAGTCTCTGTGAGTCCCTTCAGACTGTCTTAAAACCTGGACCGAGTCTCTGTTTCCCGCAGACTGTCTAAAAACCTGGCCGTTCTTTTTCTTCCCCTTAGTTCTCCGGAGCCCCGCTCAGACTGTCTAAAACCTGGACGTCGTCTCCTTGATTCTCACCGCAGGACTGTCTTAACACCTGGATTGTGTCTCCGTGACATCCCGCCAGACTTGTCTAAAACCTGGACGTAGTCTCCCTGTCTTGTATGTCCCCGCCAGGACTGTTCTAACCTGACGTAGTCTCTCGTTGTGACGTCCCGCAGATGTCTAAAACCTGGACTTCTTCCATGTCTCTGACTCCCCCGCAGACTGTCTAAAACCATGGCCACAGTCGCCTCCGTGACGTCCCCCGCCGATGTCTAATAAAACCTGGACGTAGTCTCTGTGACGTCCCGCAGACTGAGGCTTTTTAACGTTTCGTGTGGGCTTTTCTCTACTAAAAACACGCCTGACATCATGACGTGTCCTTTTGAGCTGCTGGAATTCAAACACCTTTTTTAAACCATAAAGGAATCTGAGTCTTACGGTGCCAGTCCGGAGACTTTAACGTCCTGATGAAACTGTTTACTAATTTAAAACAACACTCTTAACAACGCGCCCTCGCCTCAGAGGAACCGCCCGACGTCAAACACGGGAGGAGCTCACTCAGATCGCTTGCACGCTTGTTTATCGTTCAATAATCGAGAAAGTCACGTTAAAACAAACACGTTTAGTAGTTCAGCTTCTTCATGCCTCATGTGTGGTGCACCACCTTTAAAGATTTCTTTTGGGATGGTCACAGATGATGAAACCAATGAACGTCGGGTCATGGATTACTGATCCTCTGGCTGACGGAATTACCCGGAAGACCTACGTCCAACCATGATGGTGTCTGACGGAGGTGTGATGTTTTAAATCTTACCTGAGTCGGTTTTAATTAAACGTCCTCTGTCTCATGGAGAGTTTTGTCAGCTCAGGAATGGACTCCATGACAAGTGTCTGGTGTTTGTTGTTTCTCCCCTTTGTTTTGCTACAAAACAGGTTTTGAAACGGCTCGACAGAGCGGCAGTTGGGAGATATTGTCATTGCAAATTACCACAGGAAACAACCAAAGGTTCCCGCTCTTCACTTTCCTGTTAGCTGGCCGTGTTCTGGAGGGCCCGTTAAAGTTCTGTTGAGGACCGGGTAGGGAGGAAGTCGTTTAACGTCAGAGTTTCCCTGTTATGGAAATACTCAAAAAAACACTCGTTCGGCGTTACATCAACTCTTTGTTCAAGCTCTATTCAGCGTCAGTCTGGTGGGGGACTTAAAAACAAAACACCTGGTTCTGGTTCTGCTTCTTAAAGGTGACTTCACTTCAATCTAGTCTATGGTCATGGACTGGACCGTGTGTCGCCCATCAGGCCCCCAGCTTCTCTCCCTCACCCCCCCCCCCCCGGCCAACCCACCCGTGACTGCCCCACCGCTGATTCCTGGTATCTCTTCTTCTGTCTTGGCGCTGACCGCGAGCCCACCCCCCCACATCCACCGCTCCGTAAAACAGAGCTCACATGTGGTGCCCTGCCCCCTCTCCCACCCCGCCGCCCCACGACGCCCCCCCCGGTCGACACGCTTTCATCGGGTCAGCGCCCGCTTCTTCTTCTGTCCCCCCCCCCCGCCCTTGTTTGTTCAAGGAGGAAACAACGGACGGACCCAATATGTAAGATACCCCCCCCCCCCCCCCCCCCCCCCCCCCCAACCCCCCCGAAGAGCGACTTTTTTTTTTTATTTTGCACCAAACGTTCCTCCCCTGACTTGAACACTCGCTCACAACAGTTTGTCTGGAAGCAGAAGGAAGACGCAGGGGATTATTTTCACCCTAATTTTAGACACATCTCGACTTCCGATGTTCCTGCCATCTTTTCTTTTTCGGCTGGCGTCAATAAGACCATGACCATTGACCAAGACCCCCCCCAAAGACCAAAGACCAGACCGAACACGACCAGACAAAAGACCAAGACCAGACCAAGACCAGACCAAGACCAGACCAGCCTCAGCCAAGAGAAGACTAAGACAAGACCTATTTATTTATTTCTTTTTTCTTTTTTTTCCGACCAAGCCCAGACCGGACCAAGACATGACCAGCCCAAGACAGACCACGACCAGACCAGACCCCACCAGGACAAAGACCAGACCAAGACCCCCAGACCGAGACAAGACCAAGACCAGACCGACCAAGACCCAGACCACTAGTACTTTTTTTTTTTTTTTTCCAAGACCAGACCAGACCCAGACCAAACAGACCAGACTTTCCACGAGACCAAGACAAGACCATAGGATTCCAGACCAAGACCAGCCGAGACACGGACCACACCCCGACCGACGAGACCCAGACCAGACCAAACCGACCAAGACCAGACCAAGAACCAGCCCCAAGACCAGACCAGAATCTTTTTTTCTTCCTTTTCTCTTTGACCAGACCAGACAGAGACCTAAGATCTTAAGTACCCAAGACCAAGACCAAACAAAAGACCAGCCCAGCCCAAGACCTCAGACCCGACCAGACAAAAGACAAGACCAGACCAAGACCCTCTTTTTTTTTTTTTATTTCTTTTTCAGCCCCCACCCCCCACGGACCAGACCGAGGGACAAGGCCAAGGACCACCAAGACAAGCCAAGACCAAGACCAGACACCCCCCCCCCCCCCCCCCCCCCCCGGACCCAGACCGATAGAGACCCCGGACAAGACCACGACCAAGACCGACCGTATGACATATCGGTCTCATTCAGCCCCCGACCAAGAACCCGCGGGGACCAGACCAAGACCAGAACAAGACCAGGCCATAGGACCAGAACCAGACCAAAAGACCCAGACCAAGAGAGAAGACCTAAGAAAGACTTTAAGACTACGACAAAAGAACCCCCAGACCAAGACAAGACCAAGACCAGACCGACCAAACAGACCAAGACCAGACCAAGAGAAGAAGATCTTTTTTTAAGATCAAGACCCACGACAGACCAAGACAAGACCAGCCAGACCGAGACAGACCACGACAATACCAGACCAGGACCACACGCCCAAGACCAAGACCAAGACCACGACAGACCTGGTCGTTGAGAAGGTTCTAGTGGTTGTTGAGGAGGTTCTAGTCGTTGAGGAGGCTCTAGTGGTTGTTAAGGAGGCTCTAGTGGTTGTTAAGGAGGTTCTAGTCGTTGAGGAGGTTCTAGTGGCCGTTCAGGAGGCTCTAGTGGTCGTTGAGGAGCTTCTAGTCGTTGAGGAGGCTCTAGTGGTTGTTAAGAAGGTTCTTGAGGAGGTTCTAGTCGTTATCCAACAGTTACGACCTTCTCAGGATATTTTGGGTGGTTTAAAGTCGTCCATTAAGAGGTTCTAGTGGTCATTGAGGGGTTTCTAGTGGTTATCCAACATGTTTCGATCTTCTCAGGGTATTTTAGGTGGTTTTAAGTCGTCCATTAAGAGGTTCTAGTGGTCATTGAGGGGTGTCTAGTGGTTATCCAACATGTTTCGATCTTCTCAGGGTATTTTAGGTGGTTTAAAGTTGTCCATTAAGAGGTTCTAGTGGTCCTTGAGAATACATTTGAAAAAATTTG
>NW_020852105.1:0-693 GCF_000972845.2 Larimichthys crocea | reverse complement strand
TTTCAGGCACAGATATGACGCATTCCGACACAAACACATGCGCTGTATTTATCAAACAGACACACCAGACTGGAGTCGTGAATAATAAAAAGAGGAGACGTGTTAACAGGTTAATTATGTTTTCCACTGGATTTACTGAAGTCAAAATGTTTTACAACGTGCTCTGACAAACTCGAGTCTTTTGTGTTTTTATAACTAAATGGAGTCATTAACGTCAACAGTTGAAGAGAAGGCTGGAATGAAGCCACACATGTAAACTGCATGTGTTTAGACTCCAATGTTAAATATGAAATGATTCCTCTAAATGTAAAGGTCATTACAACACTTCACCCCAGCACCTGACGACTAGACCACAACCCAGATCAAGATTCTTTACAGACAGACTGTACGACACAAAGAAATAAATAATAAGAAAATAAATAAAGACATTTCAGTCATAATGTACATACCTGAGAAAAAAGAGCATAGATGGCCACGAGGGTCAAAGGAAGGCCGACACCAACGATGATGTATGTCAGCACACGTAGGACGAACTCAACATTTTTATAATAGTCGTAGGTGTTGTTCATGTGTAAATCTTCCATCCTTCACAGTCAAACCTGTTGTTTGAGAGATCAGGTTAAAGGTTTTTTACATCTATATATACATACATATATATAGATACATAAATCTACAAACATTGTTTAAGTGATA
>NW_020852104.1:0-631 GCF_000972845.2 Larimichthys crocea | reverse complement strand
ATGAATGAATGCCTCAAGATGATGTGTTTCAGTTGTATTTCAAAGTTCAGTTGGTGCCCATGTAAGTCAGCAACAGTTTTTGACAGTGAGATACATTTAACTCTTATACTACAGTCTTTCTGAATATCCTACCTGACACCTTTATCTTTTTCCTCACTCATATTACCCTCTCTCCCTGCTGCTATCAGCAGACATTTTTACACTTTATAACCATTATGTAAACCCACTCCACTCTGCACCCCTCATCTATACTATATACACTTTCATTTATTTTTATCAACTGTTGATGCCATGCCTGTATGACTCCCTGAGACACAGAAGCACACACCTTGTTTAACACGTGAAAGCACCTCGCAGTGCTTTAGGATGAGAAATGAGGCCCATGGGCTTTTTTCTCACAAGAATACTGTACATCCTGACAATCTTTACAGCTTCAGACACTGACTGTGAGATCTCATGAGGGAGTGTGTGTGTCCATTTGTTAGCGCATGAATGTATGCTATATATGGGGGAGGGGAGTGCTGGAGATGTGAAAATTAGTTTTGTTAAAAATGAAATTGCTTCTCATGCACCTCTGACGAAGAATGAATCACAAGCTGAAAGCTGAAGTGTCATCATTTCCTAATGTTTA
>NW_020852103.1:0-717 GCF_000972845.2 Larimichthys crocea | reverse complement strand
GATTTTGGATATTGTACAGTAGAGCCTAAAATACCATATCCTGTTAAATGTTATGATCGTCATAATAACAGTGATCCTGACGTGAAGTCTGCCAGACTGACATGTTGGGAGAAAGACAGCCTGACAGTGCAAAGCACACATACCCCCTGAGGATAATATAGACTGCTAGTGATTTCTCTGTCAGTTCCTGTTTAATGATATAGTATTAAAGAGTAGTGATTTATGATGCAGTTTTCATTTCACACAGACACTCAGATTCAAGGCCAAGGTTTAACTTACACCTTCCAACATGCTGAGTAATGAACCCATGTTGAGTTTCTGAGAATAGCAAACATCATTATGTTTTTAATGTTAACTCCTGTCTATAGATAATGGTCAAAGGCAAAGGTTTAGTGCAACTGCAATGAAAGTAAATCTGTACAGTGAAGGCAACATGAGAGACCCTCAGACAGATACCCTAAGCTGGTTGTTCTCAAGGGTTTGGCGCTGTTTGGTCAGTTCAACCACCTTGTTCACATGGATACCGTGAGAGAGACATACAGTAAAGACATGTTCATACTTCCATATGTCTTCCATGTGCAAGTGAGACATTGGGGGAATGAAATTTAAATTAACACAATAAATACATTGTCAAAACATTGTCAAAACAAATAATATAAAATACCACCAATATCACACAGTACAATATACACGGACGTCCCCATAGTAGGATATAAA
>NW_020852102.1:0-773 GCF_000972845.2 Larimichthys crocea | reverse complement strand
CATTCATTCCCTATGGGAAATTTTTTACAGTTTTTCCAGAATAAATTCGCGAAAAACATGCAAATCTCTTAGAAAAGTAATAGCACTCGATTCGGGATCAAGACGCACGTTTTGATATATAATTTGTTGGGGTCCTCTCACCGCTGCGGGCCACATTAATGTTCGAAAAAGGGCGGAAAATGAATAATAATGCCATGAAACACGCAGAAGAACAATAGTTGACGAGTGCCTACGGCACCTACGGCACTCGTCGACTACTCCCAGAGCTAGCAAGCTCTGGGAGTAGTCGACGAGTGTCGTAGGCACTCGTCACTAACTAGAAAATTCCCGCAGAAATTTTGAGAGTGACGAGCGGGCTGTTGCCGGGGGTCTGTATTCAAAAGGCACACCTCAAATAGTAATTATTAACATGTTTATTTAGACACAGGAGCAATTACCATGTCTTTAATTTTTAGTGGCTTAGTGGCTAATTATCCACTAAATCAGCATTAGCCACTAAGCCCCTAAAAATTAAAAACATGGCAATTGCTAACATGATAATGATAATTGCTAGCGCGTCATGTTAGCAAATACCATGGCTGTGTCCGAAGTCACTCACTCATTCCCTACTCCCTACTCCCTACATAGGGAAATAAATGTAGTGGACTATATAGTGAGCTCAACAGAAAAAAATGTTCGGACACTTTCGGACACTTCTCTTGGCGCCGGTAATTACGTCATTGCTGTCGCACAATTAAAATGTACCATATTAATGTCGTCTCACATAATTCTTG
>NW_020852101.1:0-711 GCF_000972845.2 Larimichthys crocea | reverse complement strand
TTATTTTAATAGTTTTTTTTTTTATTTCTCTGCATTTGAGTTTTGAGTTGAGTTTTTATAGGTGTTTCTATCTGCTTGTGTAGGATAGTGGTTCTACAAACAAAGCAAACAAGTATTGATTGGGTGGTTTCAGAAAGTTACAAGGGTAAAAACAATTGGCTACACTGTAACCAATAAAATGCAGTAAACGCTGCAATAATTTCAGAGCTCGCCCCTTGTTTTGAGATCTGGCTCACAGTTCTCAAGGACTTTATACATGGAAAAGATCCGATATGAGCTTTCAGGGAAGGCAAAAACTGATAAGGCAACCCTTTCTTGACTACATCTCAGCACAGAGGGGACCCACATGACACCAAAAACTTTTTCAGTTAAACATTTTCTTATTGTATACTGTAATTACATATTTCGTAACCGTATAAATGGATTACCAGAGAAATCTACACAGATCATTTAGTGTCTTTGTTTTTTTGCATGCTTGTTTTGTTCTCTTTTTCTTTTCTTTCTTCCCCCACCCCCTGCTTTTTTACATGTAAGAGGTTAGATGAGGCAGGTAATGTTTATTTGTTAATGACCTACTTAATATTAATATTATTCAATACGTTTTTTATTTACATTTTTCATAAGAAACATAGGTCAATTTAACTTAAATGCTGCCATATGTACAGGACATACAGAGAATTGAAATTCTGTTTCCCTCTTATCCCGGTGCAA
>NW_020852100.1:0-512 GCF_000972845.2 Larimichthys crocea | reverse complement strand
TCCAGATGTGGAGAAGAAGAAGACAACAGAGGAAAAGTGATGGAAGTCTCTGAGGTACCTGGAGATAGACGAGCATTCACTGAGTCGGGACCTGAATGCCTTTCAGTGTTGGGCTTTCCTGTGTGTGTGTGTGTGTGTGTGTGTGTGTGTGTGGTTTTAAAAAAAAGACACAAATGACTGGAGAACAACAAGGAAGTGTGCTGGTAGAATCTGTCCTGAAGGACGAAGAGAAGAAGAGTTCATAGTCCACAGAGATCAAATAGCAGCTGCTTTACGCCGTACTTCCTGTTCAGCTTGTAAAATTCCACTGAGAAAAAATGTGTGTGTGTGTGTGAGTGTGTGTGTGTGAGAGAGTGTGTGTGTGTGTGTGTGAGTGTGTGTGTGTGTGTGTTTGGTCATTTCACAGGAAATTTAACCGAATTTCAGGAAAGTCAGCGGTAACTTCAGGCCTCCGTGTTTTCACCTCATATACTGGACTCTTTGGGCGGTGTGGTGTTTTGCGTGACGCATAT
>NW_020852099.1:0-550 GCF_000972845.2 Larimichthys crocea | reverse complement strand
GGAGACAATTTTAGAAATGTCCTCTTAGAACCCTTTCATTGGGAAAACCGATGAATTGTTCGACCTCTAGTCGTTTCTTTGTTAAAAACAATTGATTCAGGTTAAATAAAAAAACAAATCCCTTTAAATACCTCATTGGATCTACTGTAGGTAGATCAACTTTTAACATTGTAGGTCACTAAAGTCAAAGACAACTTTAAAGTTTGTCTGCTCACAGTTTGATTTGGCACTAGGATTTGGTTGTGACCTTTGGCAAAGGACACCGGCTAAAAGAAACACATTGACCAGACAATAACCATGTTTCACGCTTTTGGTCAAGTTACTTACGATATTTACAAAATTCGCTGCACACTGAGAGGATCGTCAGCTTCTTTAAGGAGAACATGGGGGCCATTTTTTGAGTATGTGAATAAATTGACTTTTCCTAACATCCCGGACTGACAAACAATCTCTTGTACATTGATTGTCTGATCTGTTTAATGAGCATCTGTTTTTAATGTCATGCTTCGTACAGTTGTGTGTGATTGTTCTTTATAATGTGCCGTTAACA
>NW_020852098.1:0-549 GCF_000972845.2 Larimichthys crocea | reverse complement strand
CCTTTTAAATCGAGGTGGAGGTGGAAACATCTTCCACACCAGTACACACCTGAAATATTTCACCAAGCTTGGAGCTTTCTGTTCGGCAACGACTGGTGATTAATTCCCATATTCAGAAACTATTTATCCTGGATTCCTGCTGCTAAAACCAACCCACTCTGCCACTGGTGGTACCTTTTAGCAAAGAGGTTTGATTTAATTTGTTCTTCTAAATCACTAAAACACAGCGCTGTGGTTTTATTTCCACATCATCAACTTAGTTTGGGTTTAGGAGAGACTGAAACAAACATTAAGATGCATTCACTTGTCTTTAGTTTTTAATTTACACGGACAACCCTAAATTCAAAAACAAGTTGAGATTTGCAAATCGTTTTTGAAATATATTCAGTACAATATAGTACAAAGAGAACACATTTAATGTTCAAACTGATAAACCTTATTGGTTTTTGTCAATATAAACTCATTCTTAATTTGATGTCCCAGACCAGTTTCAAAAAAATTGGGACAAGATTAACAAAAGGCTGAGAAAGTTGTGTAATGTTGTGAAAA
>NW_020852097.1:0-732 GCF_000972845.2 Larimichthys crocea | reverse complement strand
CTTTGTGCACAGGAGAGAGGAGGAGGAGGAGGAGGGAAGGAGATAAACGAGGCCCTGGGGTTTTTCAGATTGAGGATGTGAGATGATGTGGGGAGGCACTAACCGAGCCCAGAACGAATCAGACGGATTGGTGGTGGTGGTGGTCAGAGGGGAGGAGGGGGAGGGGAGGACTGTGTGAGTCTCGTTTGGAAACCCGCAAAAAAAAAAAAGTATAAATCAGGCTGGAAATTAATGGAATTTTAATTAAGCCTCTACACTTGTTTAATATTCAAACGCAGAGCGGCTGCAGGGCTTAGTTCACTTCCGTCTTGCACGTTTTAGACTCGCACTTTCTGCCAAATAAATCATATTAATTCTATTTGTTATCGCTCTGAAAGTCTCTGCAGGGACGAGGTGATGAGAAGTGAAGGATCTCCTCCTATGAAGGTTTATTACTTACATTGTGCAGTTTGTAGTAGAGGCCGCAGGCGTTACACACCGGGTCCCCGTTGGCGTTTCTCCGCCACAGCGTCGTCGTTGTCGTTTGACAGTTCGCGCATGACGTCCCTGCCCGCCTGGCTGCAGACTGCAACACACACACAGAAAGAAAAAGAAAGAGAGAGGTCACATGACCGTGTAATAATCCAATCACAGAGACAGATTTTTAACAAATTAAAGATGCACAAAGCCGAATTTGGTGAACTTTTGTTTTTTTTTTACGCACGCACATGCGCGTCAAACATCGCGGTCAGT
>NW_020852096.1:0-650 GCF_000972845.2 Larimichthys crocea | reverse complement strand
ATGGAGTCCCACAAGTTTCTGTACTAGGACCACTTCTATTCAGTTTATATATGCTTCCTCTAGGGGACATTAATAGGAATCACTCCATTAATTTTCATTGCTGATATTCATGTGCTGACGACACACAATTATATTTATCGATCAAGCCTGATGAAACCAATCAGTTCTCTCTCTCTCTCTCTCTTGGGTTTTTTGAGGGCAAGTTTTTCCTCACTCGAACCAAGTGAACAAATGTTGCTCTGAATTTTCCCAACTTTAGAAAAAATGATTTTTTTTTGTTTTGTTATTTTTTTAAAGTTAAGAATTTTGAGGCCACGCTCGGCCCAGGCTTTAGTAACACGTGAAGGAATCACAAACCTCAGTGTAGAATGAAGCACTCAACATTTCTTTATTTGCAGATTATATTGTCATCAGATATAAAAAGAGGAGACTGTTACTGACTCCTTTCAGACTTCAGACACATTCAAGCCAAGCACATAAACATCTCAACAAATATGTGAAGAACAATGTTAAATGAAAGTGATTAAAATGAATTCTTCTGTACACAGAGACATGAAACTGAGCTCAAGAGGCTGGAGCTTCAAAAACAAGCAGTACATCTTCAAATCAGGTCTGAATTCTTCAAGTGGAAAACAATTTAAGGACGTTAA
>NW_020852095.1:336-635 GCF_000972845.2 Larimichthys crocea | reverse complement strand
AAATTGATTTGATTTGATTTAAAAGGAACGCCCATTACTGTTATTTTGATGCCCGAGCAGCTGTTCTTCCAATGGAACAGCTTCTCCCCAAGGATCCCACCACAGAGCCTGCACAACCAGATTAAGGACTAAGTTTAATGACTGGCATTATAATAAGGTAAGTGAGTTAGAGGCACGGTACCGCACCACCGAACAGTCAGTAGCTCAGATAGTTAGCCAGTCCCCTGTAGCCGGTGCGGTACCGCCGCAGGTAGCTTCAGTTAGCCGTCCCCCGGTAGTTCCCGAGCAGCCGGGAGGCT
>NW_020852095.1:0-326 GCF_000972845.2 Larimichthys crocea | reverse complement strand
GGAGGCTGGGTGACTGTTCGAAGGAGGCATAGCCCCAAACTGAAGCCCACGGTACACCACCAACTGCTCCACGTTTCAAACAGATTTTCCCCGCTCAGCAACACACCCGCTGAGAGGCCAACTCTGGTCATTGGCATCTCCATAGTCCGAAACGTGAAGTTAGCGACACCAGGGGCCATATTAGAGCGGGCGATATCGAATCTTTTTTGAAACTGCTGGCTAAAGATAAACGTAAATACAGTAAGATTGTTATTCACGTCGGCGGTAATGGCACCCGGTTATGCCAATCGGAGGTCACATCAATCGGTGTGTGAATACGCCAAAAC
>NW_020852094.1:0-8297 GCF_000972845.2 Larimichthys crocea | reverse complement strand
ACCACATCAAGTGCAAAGTTGATCGCTAAACTAAAGTTGTACAGTAAGTACCATCATGACTGCCAGAACATCCAAATGCTCAAGAACTCCACAACCTCAGACAGGACTCCTCAACATACGACACATATGTCATGTTAATAGACATTTGGAAAGTAGATTAGGCCTCTCACCACTTGAATGTTTTTATAGAACATAACATTACATAAATTTATTGGTCCCTCAGGACCCGAGTGTACAAGAATACTGACACCTAGTGCTTCTGATCGAGGTAATGTTAATGGTACACACTCCGGTCTCCGGGTGACAGTCCCATGTGAGTCCAAACAACAACTGTCGACCATAAACCCTGACTGGGATATACTATATTATATATAGTATATATATATATATAATTGATATAACGATATAATATTATGATATATAGCTACTATATATATATACTAGAATATTGCGCACTTACTTTTATTCTTTTTACTAGCATTTTAATTTAGTCTCATTTACCCTATTACCTAGGTTTATTACTTTTTACCTTCACTTTAGGCATTTCTTAGTAGAGACCTGCCTCCGTGGTTTCCCCTCACTGCAAACATCAGACATGGGCTTCACCTCAGTATTAGCATTACAGTGCTTTGTTTATGATGAGGGTAGGGTGGGTTGTATGTAGGTGTGACGATGATCGGGTGCGGACGGTAATGTGAGGGGTGTCAGAGTTTTTTGTCGCTGAAGACTCTTCTTAATTACACGTATGTAATATGCATGAAGAATGCTGTATGATTCTCAGTTGTCAGTGTGTGGTGTTGTCACTGTCAGAGAGGTATTCATTTCACTTATAGTTTGTAGTGGTGTTCTATATCTGTAGTGCTATTGAGAGGTGTTTCTAATATTGTGGTCACCCAATATTATCCATTTACATACTGTACATGGGAGGGCGATAATATTAGAAACACCTTTCAATGTAATGTACTCCTGTATAACAGCACACTATGGTCATAATAATACACATAATAATTAAATTAATTCCCAATTGCAGCTCTAAGTTGCACATCACCAAATATTTCGGTTATTTTGGTGAAACTGGATCATATTTTATGGAGAAAATATTTTCACTGGTGATATGCAACAAGCTCCCCTGGGTGAAAGATCTATTGTTTTGATTAAATACATGGATGTAGAAACATTTGATGCTACCTTAATACTTTGTTTTGAATGTTGAACTTTGTTTTGAAACTTAAAATAAGTTTAGCATTTCCTGTCGTATTCTGTGTCAGACTGCTCTGTAGTCACAGTTATGCAGGCAGCGTGCATAGCGAAGGTGGTGCAAGGTATCCATCCATCCATCCATCCATCCATCCATCACAAAGTCACGAGCTTTGCTTTAGGGCTGCATTTAGTCATCTTATTTTAGCGCTTGTATGATGACGGCTGTGTGCAGTGTGTGTTTGGTCACTTAAAATAACAGTTGCTTGGGCTGTATAATCTTCCAGGCTTCCAAGACATCATTCAAAAGGAAATATCCTTGCTTCACCTTTCCTACCTGCATTATAGGCAAAACCAGATCATACACATCCCTCAGAGACTGGTCTGCTATTTGTTCTTTCACCAGCTCTGAATGAGAAACACAAAGATCAGGTGGCAGGGACAAGGCAAGTTTCTTTACATCAGGGTTTTGTCTCATATCAGTCAGTGCAGCAGTCATTAAACGAGTCACAGCAAAGACTGTAACTGCTGGTTCTGATTCACTAAGCTCCTTTGTTTCCACAGTACAAGCTGTTAAAACTGCTTGCTCGTTTTCAGGGACTTCTTGAGATGACAAGCAAGCCACAACTGTCTCACTTTGTTGGTTTGATACCTCAGAAAGCTGTAGGCCCTCAAATTCTACATTGTCTGGCCATATCCGATGTCCTGTCAGGTCATTTCCCAGAATGATGTCAACTCCTTCCACTGGCAGTTTAGGACTGACACCAACTTCGACCTCCCCCTGTACCAGAGCACATGAAGAGTTGTCAAACCCATCCCTCTGACCGGAATACAACCCCCTGTATCTGAACGTGGCGAAAAGGGCAAAATTGCCTGCCTCACAAATGTGCGTAAAGCTCCTGAGTCCCTCAGTATTTTGACTGGAACCTTTTTATCACCTCCACTTAGCCTGACAGACATATATGGGGCATAACCCTCATCAATTTCAGAGGATTCTATGCATTTAACTTCCATTTGAAATGGAGCTAACAGCTTTTTATCATCTCCAAATTGGGGGTATGAATAGTTGTAGCCAAACCAGCTGACTTCACATGGCCCGCTTTCATTCTCTCTTTTAACAAAGGACATTCCTTTTTCCAGTGACCCTTATAATGGCAATAATTGCACATATTTGGATCACCTTTTCCAATAGGTGGTTGATCAAATTTTGGGGAAAAATTACCTGTTTTCTGATATTTATCCTGGCTACATCACTCACCAAAGATACGTTTGTGTGTTAACACGTATTCAGCCAACACTGCAGCCTCATTAGGACAGGTGACTTTGTGCTCATTAATATAGGTGGCAATGTAATCAGGCACAGATTGTTTAAATTGTTCTAGAGCTACCAAATCACACAATTTATCAAATGTTTTTACCCCAGATGAAGCATCCAGCGATTGAACTTATTGAAATGTTTATTGTCCCTCCAGGGGAAATTTGATTTGCAGTGACAATACAACTTACACAACAAACAATAAATAGACAAACAGTGACACATAGAACAACGACGCAAAGTAAAGCAACCAAAACTTGATTTAAACAATCCTAAATGAAGTTAGAATATAAGTGACAGAAGGCAAAAAGTCTATAAAAGATAAAGATGAACAAATGCCACAGGAACAGTGCAATTTAAGAGTTGTGCAAATTAATTGCATTGATTGCACGTGGAACAAAGGAGAATTTATACCTATTTTTTCGTGCCCTAGGTAGCATGTATCTCCGTCCAGACGGCAGAGAAATAAATCCCGTGCAAACTCCACATGTGTTTGTTTACCAGTCTTTCGCCAGCTCCTAAAGCGCTGACGATAGGCCTCAGGAACTAACTCATAAGCCTTCAAGACAGATGATTTCACCACATTGTAATCCTTACAGTCCTCAGAAGATAGCGCAGAATAGGCTTCTTGAGCTTTACCTGTAAAGACGCACTGCAACATTAATGTTTGTTCCTCATCAGGCCAAGATCTAGAATGGGCAATACGTTAAAACAGACAGAAGAAGGTTTCAACAACATTCTCATTAAACTTTGGCAACAATCTCAAATTACTGGCAACATCAAAATGCGAACCAGTGGTTTGCGCATTTGAAGCAGATGCAGAAATTTTTCCTTCCTTAATTAATGCCAATTTTTGTATTTCCAAATCCAATTTCTGTTCCTTTTTATATTTTATTTCTTCCAATTCTTTTTGATGACCCAATTTCAAAAGCAGTAATTCTTTCGGCTGTCAAAAATGTCAAAACACTCCCAGAAACACCTACACCAGTCTTACCACCTTCATCCATCAGCATACCACATTCCTGCAAATTAACCTTGATGATACTCTTCAGATTGCCCTTTGTGCGTTTGGGCTCCACCTCAACAGAGAAATGCTGAGCAATCTTAATCAGCTGCTCCTTGGTGCACTGTTCCAGCAGTTCCTCAGAGGGATGTTGAACAAACTCCTCCACAATGCTATCCATAACCAAAGATAATCAAAAAACGAGGTAAACTCAAACAGACATGCTATGCAACAGATGGCAAACAAAGACTGGCGCCTCCCCTTACTAACTGACTAGTGAAATCATCTAGCTGACTAAAAGACTAAGACAAACGCTCTAACGACCTTCCCCGCCACACTACAAAGACACCATGTAACAGACCTTCTAGTAGAGCCTGCTGCTATGCCTAACTGAGGAGAACACCAGTTAAAATATTGCCATATCAAAACAGTTTCACAGTTTGTTCACCTCAAAATGATAAGCCCCAAAATAAGAGAAAAACAGATTAGAATAAAGCTCCCTCAAACCAACAAAATACTACAGCTATGTGCAATACTGCATCCAAAATTAACAAAAAAAAAAAATCCAATGTGACGAGCCCCCATTTTGTCACAACCTGGCTCAGAGGTATGACAAAAGATGGAGACCACATACACACATGCTTTTAAACTATAAAACATACATTTATTTAAACGATATAAGTTTAACTGTGCATATCGGTTCATCATTAATGCTTGTAATGTATGGGTATGTGAAAATATGTGTAAATGTAAGATGAAACAAAATATAAGTGACCAAAGCTCAAACAAACCCAGCAACTCAAACAGGAGAGAGAGTGAATGTTCAGAGCTCTTCTTATAAGTGAGCATTCACACCGATTCAGGTGTTAATCATCGCTCCTGATAAGCTTCCCAGACAACCAATCAAAAATTAGATCAGGCCATAAAGCCCGGCACCGTATATAGACACATAAAAATATAATAATAATAATATAAAGAATAATAATTGATAACAACAATAATATAATAATAATAATAATAATAATATCAATCTAATAATAACCGTATATAGTAATAAAGGATAACACCAACTTTTCACACTCACTTCTAACAATTGAATTAGAAATATAATGTGGACATTAACTGCAGTTCTCCATCATTCCACACGGTGGCGCTGCTACAGAAAGCAAAGCAGAAAAATCTGTTCAGATAAGTGTTCATCTGCAGTTATGTTGTCATGAACAGAATTGATATGTAGAAGCTCATTGGGTTCACAATATATGAATGAATGAAGAATGTCACATGATCCAGAGGACTTGACTTGACTTGACATTGTGGTTGACAGTGGAGCTGATCTCAGAGCAGTTCAGACTGCAGCACTGATAGTCATCTCCACTCGTTGTGATTCCTCCGTCAGTCTCTGGTGGATAAAGCTCGGCCCAGTCAGAGCTGATGCTGCTGCTTCGACCTCTCTGGATCATCAGGACTCGGCTGATCCTCTCTCAACACAAACACCTTTCTCAGCACTCACACTCTCACAGAGATAACCACACCCATCTGATGAGAGAAGAAGACAGACAACAGAAGTCATGAATCAGTGTTTACAGAGACTCCCTTCATCAGCTGTCAGTCAGTGATGCAGCACATCCAGTATAAAGACCAGCAGGGACCACAAGTGGAGTGGCGGTGACTCTGCACATTTCACTCAAGTACACAGTGGAAATAAAGTGCTGACAGTCCCTGAATGCATCAAACATGTTATGTTACATATGGAGTCTGTTCTAAAAACATTTGGACACATGGACAGATAAATATATGATGTTAAAGGTCCTACATGTTCATACAAAGACTGAAGCTGAGGTTACTGGACTTCAGCAGAGGTTCTACTCTGTACACATGTAACAGAGTTAAAAATGCACTTTATCATCATTTGCACAACTGTCTGATAAGTTTAGTTTACCATACACTCATTTTTTTAGATACCTGCAGGTAAGACACTTTCTCCGATCTCAGATGGCTAGTTTCCCTAAGGCAATCACCGTAACCATCGCTGACAAGTTACTTGGTATGCATCCAACACGTAAGGGGTTAATATCAGTAATTTATGACAAATTGATGGGCATTAAACAGACCCCTCTGGACAAAATTAAGACTGCTTGGGAGCAGGATTTAAACTGTCAACTGTCAAATGATGTATGGGATTCCACTCTCAGGCTTGTAAATTCTACATCTCTCTGTGCACGTCACTGTCTGTTACAGTTTAAGGTGGTGCACAGGGCTCATATATCTAAGGCCAGGTTATCTCATATGTACTCTGACGTTGATCCTTTATGTGACAAATGTAAGAGAGGGGAGGCCTCGCTTATCCATATGTTTTGGACCTGTCCAAGCCTGGAAAAATATTGGAGAGATGTTTTCCAAACCTTGTCCATTATTCTTAATCTTGAACTGGAGCCCGACCCATTGATTGCCCTTTTCGGCACCACCAGTGGGGATGACATGCGCCTCACTGCAACCAAAAGTCGTACGCTGTCTTTCGCCTCGCTTTTGGCTAGGCGTGCAATCCTATTGAGGTGGAGGGATGCTGCCCCGCCTACACATGCTCAGTGGCTAAGGGACATCATGTCCTGTCTAGACCTCGAAAAGATCCGTTATGCAGTTTGCGACTCGAGCAAGAGGTTCCAGAAGGTGTGGGGACCTTTCTTGAAATACTTTGAGAACCTTAAGCCAAATTGAAATATCGGCCCCCGTTCCCTTTGCTTTGCTTCTTTGTCCGTTTTTGTCAGTTCCAGAGTCTGTATCAGTCAATGTCTAAATACCCTTGCTTATTGCTCTTACTTATTTATCTTTACTTAGTTATTCATCCTGTTTTATTTGTTTAGCTAGTTTATTCTTATTTATCTCGCAACTTAGCTCTTGACTCCCAGCAGTTCCCTATAACACTCCAGGAATAATACTCAGGAATCATGATTTGTAGGTGTTGCTTGTGAGAGGGGAGGGATGTTTATGTTTGTGTTAATGTTGGATTACTCTAGAAAAAATACAATGTATGAACATGCAAATGTGATGTGATGTGAAATATGTAAAATTCAATAAAAATATCTGAGAGAAAAAAAATAGAACAATATAGTGGTGATGCCAAACGTATGGAAACATTAAATCCTGATAATGTTAAATATTTTAAGAGATGGCAGAAGAAGTATGATTTTGTAGGACGATTGGACGTAAAAGAATGTGAGGAGTTAGTAAAAGCCATCAGTGAGAAGGAGAAAAGGAAACATGCAGATGAGACACAGAGCTGCAGAGGAATACATTCAGATGACGATGATGAAAATAACACGACTTTTATCGCACCTATGATTGAGCTACCAAACCCTAGAGCAGGTTTAAATGTAAATGGAGTAGTGCAGCCACTCACAGTGAGCGTATTTAGAGCATGGACAGACCAGGATGTTAGAGACGCAACAAAAACCATAACTCGTCCTGAAGAGGATGGCGAAGCTTTTAGTGAAGAGATGAATCAACTCTTCAAGAGTTTCGGTTTAAATACTATAGAAGTAGAAAGAGCAGTAAGAGTAATAGCGCCAAAAATATGGTGCCAAATAAGGGGAAATTGGGACCCCCTTATTAATCAAGAACCGATTCCATTCAGTCATGCAAATTTTGCTGCTCAGGTAGACCCGCTACTGGGAAGAGTAGTTGCACATTACAGAGGACAGGCAAATTACTCAAGAGTGTCAGAATGCAAACAGGGACCTGCGGAGTCGGTGCCACTTTTTGTTGAAAATAGTGGAATACCTGTAAATAATGCTGATAACAGCCCGTACAGCATACAGTTAAAAAATGCACTCATGATTGGATTCAGACCAGAAATCAGTCAGTTCATAAAGAAACATCTGATTGCTTGGAAAAATGAAGGATTGCGGAGGATCATTGATTATGCAATTCATGCTGAAGAAACAATTATGGCTAAAAAGAAAAAAGATACAAATGTGTTTTTGTGCTATGATAATAACACTGGTGAACTTTTCCTTCGAGATAACCAAGGAAGAGGGAGAGGACGTGGAGGTGGTGAGAACAGAAGAATGGACAATGATGTGTGCTACAATTGTGGGAGATTTGGACACTACGCGAGAGACTGCAGAGCTCTGAGGAGGAGAGGGAGGAGGGGTGGATGGAGAGCGGGAGGAGGCGAAGGTGCGGAGCCCTGGCAGGACAGGAGAGAAAAGGATTGCACCGCATGACTAACTCCAGAAACAGGTCATGCAGACACACACACACACACACACACACACACACACGCACAGACAGAGATAAATGACATTACAGACACAAGCACAGCAACAGATGATGAGGCAGAGGTAGATGAGATTCTATCGTTACAGACAGCTGAGATTCTACTATCACAGGAAGGAACTAAACCATGGATAAAATTAGAAGTGCATGGGAAAACAATAACTTTCTTGTGTGACACTGGAGCCTGTAGAACAGTTGTGCGACGTAACGAAACAGAAGAAAATTTCCCTTTGCAGCGAAATAGTGGTTTGAGAGTCAGGTCAGCCACAGGGCATATAACTATTGAACCTATGACCAAACCACTAAAAATAAGTGATCCTAAAACAAAGAGAAGTATACTGGCCTCTGTTGTGTCATCACAATTGTGTCCCGTTAACCTCTTAGGGAGAGATCTGATGACTAAACTAGGAATAGCAGTAGTACCGGACAAAATTGGTCTCGGTATGAAAGCGTGCCGTATAAATCTAAAAACAGTAGACAGTGATGACGAGGACGAAGTAGAAACAT
>NW_020852093.1:0-3500 GCF_000972845.2 Larimichthys crocea | reverse complement strand
TTGTAGTTCTAAAAAACGTCTTGTTGTAGTTTCTAAACATTTCTGCTGTAGTTCTAAACATCCTCTGTTGAGTTCTAACGTGCTGTTGTAGTTCCTAACATTTCTGTGTCTGCGGTAGTTTTCTACATCTCTGCTCGGTTGTAGTTTCTAACGTCCTGTTGTGTAGTTCTAACATTTCGTATGTGTAGTTCTAATTCTCGGCTTTGTTTTAGTGCTAACGTCTCTGTTGTAAGTTCTACAGTTCTTTGTAGTTCTAATGTCTCATGTCTCGTGCTGTATTCTAACAGTTCTGCTGTAGTTCCATGTCTGTTGTAGTTCTAACGTCTCGTTGTAGTTCTAACATTTCGGCTTGTAGTTCTAACGTCTCTGCTGTAGTTCTACTAAACGTCTCCGGTTGTAGAGCTAAGTTCTGTTGGTAGTTCGAACATTTCTGCTGTAGTTCTAACGCTCTGGTGTAGTTCTAACATTTCTGCTGTAAGTTCTAACATCTCGGCTGTAGTCCAAGGTCTGTTGTAGTTCTACTAACGTCTCTGTTGTAGTTCTAACAGTTCTGCGGTAGTTCCATGTCTGTTGTAGTTCTAATGTCTCGTTTAGTTCCTAACGTCGCGCTCCTTCTGCTGTAAGTTTCTAACATGTTTCTGCTTGTAGTTTAACATTTCTGCTGTAGTTCGAATCCTGCGTATTCTAACGTCTCTGTGTAGTTCTAACGTAGCTGCTGTAGTTCTAACAACATTTCTGCTGCTGTAGTTCTAACATTTCTGCTGAGTTCATGTCTGTTGTAGTTCTACTAACTTCTCGGTTGTAGGTCTAACATTTCTGCGGTAGTTTAACGTACTCTCTCTGCTGTATTCTACGAACGCTACGGCTGTAGTTCTAACATCTCTGTTGTAGTTCTAAAAAACGTCTCTGTTGTAGTTCGAAACAAATTTCTTTTTGCTTGTGTTCTAAACGTTCTGCTGTAGTTCTAACGTCCTGTTGTATTCTAACTCTCTGGCTTCTCTGTTGTAGTTCTAACAGTTCTTTCTTCTTCTTTCTGCTGTAGGGGTCTACACGTCTCTGTGTAGTTCTACTACCGTCCTCACCTCGCTAGTTCTACAACGTCCTCGTTTGTAGTGCTACTAACATTTCTGCTGTAGTTCTAACATTTCCTGCTGTAGTTCTAACGTCTCTGTTGTAGTTCTACGTCTCTGTTGTAGTTCTAACATTGTCTTCTGCTGTAGTTTCTAACGTCTTCTGGTGTATTCTAACTTTCTGCTGTATGCTAACATTTCTGCTGTAGTTACAACATTTCTGTTGTGTTCTTCTAACTTTCTGTTGTAGTTTCTAACGTCTTCGGTTGTAGTTTCTAACGTCTCTCTGGTAGTTCTAACGTCTCTGTTGTAGTTCTAAACTCTAACATCTCTGTTGTAGGTTCTAACGTCGCTGCGTATGTTCTAAACGCTCGTTTGTATGTTCTACATCTCTGTTGTATCTACAACGTCTCTGTTGTAGTTCTACGCTCTGCTGTAGTTCTAACGTCTCTGTGTAGTTCTTACTACTAACATTTCTGCTGGAGTCTAACATTTCTGCTGTAGTTCGAAACATTTCCATAACATTTCGTTGCTGGAGTTTCTAACGTCTCTGTTTGTAGTTTCTAACATTTTCTCTGTATTCTCACGTCTCTGTTGTAGTGCTACATTTCTTCTTCTGTAGTTCTAACTTGCTGCTGTAGTTCTAACATTTCTGGTGTAGTTTCTAAAAACATTTCTGTTTGTAAGGCTACAACGTCTGCTGTTGTAGTTCTAAAACTAAACGTCTCTGCTGTGTTTTCTACTAACGTCTCTGTTGTAGTTCTAACACGCTGTTGTAGTTCTAACATTTCGCGGTAGGTCTCAACGTCTCGGTTTGTAGTTCTAACGTCTCGGTTGTAGTTCTAACATTTCTGTCTGCTGTAGTTCTAAACTCCTGTTGTAGTTCGTAACATTTCTGCTGTAGTTGCTACTTACTAATTGCTTCGGCTGTATTTCTCATTCTAACATTTCGTTGTAGTTTCTAAATTTTCTTTCTGCTGTAGTTCTAAAATTTCTGCTGTAGTTCTACATTTCTGCTGTAGATTCTAACAATGTCTGTCGTTGTAGGTTCTAACGGCTCTCCCCCTGTTTGTAAGTTCTCGATCTATTCTAACGACTAAACATTTCTTTCTGTTCCTTTCTGCTGAGTTCTCTTCTCTTTACGGACGTACGTTCTTTTACGGGTCTACTCTGCTGTTGTAGTTTTAAAATATTTAAACGTCTCTGCTGTGTTCCTAACGGCTCTGCTCTGTTGGGTAGTTCTAACGTCCTGCTGTTTGTGTTTAAGTCTCTGCTGTAGTGTTAACGTCTCCTGGCGGTAGTTCTAACGGTCTCGGCTGTAGTTCTATGTCTCTGCTGTAGTTCTAATGTCCGCTGCTGTAGTTCCAATGTGTTTGTTAGCCTGAAGAAAAAGTTAGTTTTTTATTCACGGATGTTTTTTTCTGCATGACAAAGGCAAAAATGGATTTCCCTTCTTGTTGTAAACCCGAGCCGAGCTGAGCCAGAGAACCGAGGGTTAGTTTGGTGGTTTCCTGAGCAGCAGTAATGAGCTGCATGCAGTACACATGATGAACAAACGCAGCGCTGCAGGATTAAGCGCGAGGGGCACGGAGCAGCTTCACATTTTTCTCTGCAGGTCCGCTCTGCTCCCTGGTTCTGTTCAGCCCATGTGTTCGCTCCGAAACACAGCAGAACATTGTCAATACATAGAGTACAAAACCATTGGATCTGAACCAGGCAAGACTGGTTCTAATGATGTGTGTGACCCAGACTGTTTTAGAACAGACCTGGTCATGGTTTGAACTGGTCACCCTGGTTTCTTCGTAGTGTCTGAACTGGTTTCTGTCTGTAAGGTAAACTGTAATGGACAGACGTTAGTCAGGGGTTTAATTAAACCAGTTTTGATTCTGAACGGGGTCAAACAGTTTTTTCTAGTTAATAAATAGCAGCACATACAGAACTAGTTGCAAATCTATCTAGGCAGACTGACAGAGACATTGGAACTACAACAGAGACGTTAGAACTACAACATGGACGTTAGAACTACAGCAGAAATGTTAACATGTATTTGAGTATTTGCTAGCTCCTGAACCAGCAGTCTTTGGTTATATTTGTGAAGTTAGCATGCTAATGTAAACATGTTAGCATGATGTTAGCATGAATCTGATGGTTCTGTAACCAGACAGGAAGCTGGATGTCCTGACAAGTACCTGTAAAGCAGGGCTGTCCAAAGTACGGCCCGGGGGCCAATCACGGCCCGCGGTCAGCTGTCATGCGGCCCCTCAGCTTCATGTTTATAATATATTATTTATGGAGTGCTGTCAGATACTGTGTGACTGTTTGTCTTTTACTGTTGACATGATGAAGCATCATAACTGCTGCTGTTATATATCTGAATACCATATATACATAAACATGTGTATATATATATATCTGTATAACATATATATA
>NW_020852092.1:0-1316 GCF_000972845.2 Larimichthys crocea | reverse complement strand
GGGCAGCTGCAGAGAAGGTTCTGTCGCCCCAGATTCAGTGTTTGGTCCTGAGTGCTGGAGTCAGAAGGTTTGCATCAGATGAACGGAGGCTGCAGGATGGATTGTGGCGATGGAGCAAGTCAGTGAGGTACAGTAGTAGCAACTCAAAAGTTCCCGTTCAAGCTGAACGCCAGCTGAATGGCAGCCGTCTTCCAGCTGACTTCCAGCCGGCTGCCTGCTGAGTTCCGTGACCGGAGTGACCCCCCTCCTTCTCCTGGGTGTGTCTATTTTTTACTGTAACTCCACCCATTTATGTAATTACAGGGTATGACCAGGAGATGGCGCTTCTCTCGCAGAACTTTTTTACAGTTCTAACTGGAGATGACGTAGCTTACACACCTCATTAGCATTGTTACGGCTGCCGCCGTTTCGCCCCACGTATGTGTGTATCTAGTGTTTTCCCAATAGGTAAATGCAGGTGTGCAGTTGCCGGTCTCTGGTTGGCCCCAAACTGGAGGAGGAGGGGACAACATTTCGTCGGCTGCAGGGCCAGGATTGGTGCGGCATCAATCCCATGCCACCAATGAGAGGGCCCCCCGCAGCAGCATCACCGGCATTTAAACGACAGCCGACCGAGCATCGTGGCGGCTTCACTCGTTGTTGTGTGTCTGTGAGCTCGCCTCGTTTGTGTCTAATGATACCCGTTTGTTTGTGTTTTTGACGTATCTGAGGATACTCGTATTACTTCGTACTTCGTATTTTGTGTTTGGTAACAGGAGGTTTTGTGTTTAGGTTATTGGGACTGGGCAGGGTTTAGTTTAGCTTATATCTACTGATTTCACGTAGACTATTTCTGTTAGCCCCATTAGATTTAGAAGTGCTGTTTTGATGTGGTTTTGTTATTTAGAGTTAGACTTAGTTAGTGAGGTTTTTCTTTCTCGTTTGATTTTCTAGTTAGATAATATAGGCTCTGTTTAGAGTTCTCTTTTGGTTATATTTGTTTGTTCGTTTAATCAGCACTTGCTCGCCCTTAGTTCCCTTTTGCCTCACCTCCTTTTGTTAAAACAATCTTAAAACTTTCATTTAATAACCTTTACAATCGGTTTTATGTTACTTCCTTTCATACCCCTTTACCTGGTCGTAACAGCATCCTCATTGCTCAATCTTTCGTTTGCGCTTACAGTAACAGGCTTTTTGGTCTCCCAAATAAGGCATTGCAGCTGGTTTTCACACAGACTGCTTAGGGGCGTTTCCAGTCGGGCCCTCACTGACTACGTCATCGTGGGGGATTACATTTCGCTCACGGACCAGTGAAGGACCGTTCAAGGACCTGTGAA
>NW_020852091.1:413-674 GCF_000972845.2 Larimichthys crocea | reverse complement strand
AACAGTCAAATGACAAGGAGATTATTAAAAAAAACAGTGAAATTAATAGGCTACTGTGGTAATATTAAAAATGATTACTGATGTTCTGTGTTGTTATTTGGAAGTATATTGCTTTTATTTGACCTATATTACTTTTGTAGAAGCGTGTTTTATTAATGATTAGGCCTATCTGAAGTTTATCTGGAAGCCTAATTTCAAAGTATTTTTCTTATAGGTCTGTGTATTTTAAGCAGGCAATGTAATAAAATCAAAAGAAAAATG
>NW_020852091.1:0-403 GCF_000972845.2 Larimichthys crocea | reverse complement strand
TCGTGCAGTCGCCGTTGCCTAGCAACTTACTGAGCTAAGGGGAAAGATGGCTACGCCGCAGGTTGGAGAGACTGCGGAGGAATGTGTCAAAAAAAGTTCCATCAAAGCTTACAATGGTAAAAATATGGGTCCCTGAAAATAAAGGTTGGGAACCACTGCACTAGGTCAGCAGAACAGGGGGGTTGGAAAAAACCCAACATCTGTCACTCCTGTGCTGTGTATAGTGCATCTGAATAATGCCCCTCCCTCTACAACAGGGGTCTCAAACTCAATTTACCTGGGGGCCGCTGGAGGCAGAGTCTGGGTGAGGCTGGGCCGCATCAGGTTTTCCATAAGAAAAGCTTTGTTTAAAAAATTCCAATCTTGTCAAATCTCTTTATTTTTTAACACAAATAAGTTGAAA
>NW_020852090.1:0-656 GCF_000972845.2 Larimichthys crocea | reverse complement strand
AGGCTTCATTGCCCCCAGACCATCCCAATACTTCAGAGGTTGTAGTGATTTGTGACGATGGTTTCTCCAGTTTATTTGTTCAATTTAAAGTGAGGGGAATATGATTTTGTGGATGTTCAAGTCTAAATTTAAAAAAATCTGATGAGACATTTCATCATGTTCACCTCTAGTCAAATGGAGCAAGGTGCAAACTGAGCTCATGATGAATTAAACATTTCAAATGTTGATATATCGGCCACAAGGCCTTACTCTAATCTTAAGTAGTCCACGTCAGTGATTCATAGCCAAGATGAGTTTTTCTCTATTTTAGCAACAACTTTATTACTGCTGGTCGAGCTGTCAAACCTGCAGCTCGAAGGTGAATCAGACACTTCCTTACTTCGCAAGTGTTAAGCTGTTGTTTCAAAGAAACCTGTCTTCTGCTTCTGTAGTGGTTTTCAGCCTGCCAGACCTCTTCCTGTCAGTTTCTTCCACTTTCTGTCTTTTTGATGGCGTAAGAGACGAGGGCTTTGAGACTCTGGACCTCACTTCAGACAAAGTTTGGAAAAAGGCGCCCCCTCCACTCTGACTTAGTTTACTTGCTTAGTTTTGCTAAATTTCTAGATGTCTATGGTGATGCTATTTGATCCCATATTGACACTCCTAAGATGTTCATT
>NW_020852089.1:0-769 GCF_000972845.2 Larimichthys crocea | reverse complement strand
TTTATTATTATTATATTATATGATTTAATACAGAGCTGTGAAGATGTAGATTGTCTTCTATTGTAAGTTTGTACGCTGACTCTGTCTCAGTCAGTCCACAGCTCCATCCTCTGCTGTACTGTGTTGTGTTCTAACCCTTCCTGTCTTTTGTTCATCATGTGGTCTAGACTCACCGTCCCATCTCCTCCACAGGCCAGGATCCTCAGGTTGGGCACCTTGGCATAAAGCTCCAATCTGCAGGAAACACAAAGCGTGAACCTGCGGAGTCCCATCACAAATAATCTGAGAACCTGAAGTCAGGCGGGCGATCTTACCCTTCTCTGGGTCCGCCCTTCGTCAGGTCGAACACCTGCCGAGGATTCAGGTACCACATGAACGACTGGATGATCTTTGCTCCCTGAACGTACAAACATGAAAATATTAAAGTACAAACAGTTTGAACATCATTATGTAGATTTATTCCAGTCACTCTACTTTCAGTTAGAATATTTAGTCTGTAGGGGGCGCTGCACTCACACCATGAGTCTGAACACAACACAACCTTCAGTATGTTACAGCTGCAGTGCATTCTGGTCTATGCCTATGTATGATTGAATGAGTGAATCAACATGTTGATGAGCTGGACACGTTTACATTTTAAATGGTGACCTGGTTTCACACTGACATTGTGGGGACCGCCCTCCTTTATGGGGACGCGTCACGCTGTGGTTAGCGGTGGTTAGCTGTGGTTAGCGGTAGTTAGCTGTGGTTAGCTGTGATTAGCGGTGGT
>NW_020852088.1:0-617 GCF_000972845.2 Larimichthys crocea | reverse complement strand
ATATATATACAGTTAACTGAGGCTGTAGTCACTGAATGACGATCACAGCATTGTGACAAAGTGATTATTCAGTGTGTACACAATAACACAATATGTACTTATGTCTGTATCTGTATGCACACAGAGCAAAGTGTGGCCAACAGAAGTGACTCAGATTCAGATATTTTAATAACAAAGTGTGTTTGTTGTTTTAAAAGACATTAATAAATAAAGTGTGTTTGTTGTTTTAAAAGACATTAATAAATAACAGTAAGTGTGTTTGTTGTTTTAAAAGACATTAATAACATAAACAAAGTGTGTTTGTTGTTTTAAAAGACATTAATAAATAACAAAGTGTGTTTGTTGTTTTAAAAGACATTAATAACAGTAAGTGTGTTTGTTGTTTTAAAGGACATTAATAAATAACAAAGTGTGTTTGTTGCATGAAACCTTCCATCATTGTGTGTGTGACTCATTTCTCAGTGTGTGTGTCTTTAATAGATAAAGATGTTTACTTGCAGTGTGTGTGTGTGTGTGTGTGTCAGGTCGCTGCGTCATGCACACACACACACACACACACACACACACACACACACACACATTGTGTTAGTGTTTGTTGTTGACAGTCAAACGTGCAG
>NW_020852087.1:0-517 GCF_000972845.2 Larimichthys crocea | reverse complement strand
AAACAACACTCTTAACACAAAGCCTACGTTACAAACTGAGGGTGGAGTGTTTTTAGTCCTAAATTTACCTTGAACACTTGATAAATACGGGTCCAGATCTGACGTGTTAAGGCATTACATTTTTTTATCTATATGATAAGCTTAGAATTTTTTTCCATTAACAGTTATAACTTTAAGAAGGGTTAGAAGATGTTACAGAGTGTTTTTTGTTTATTTTATTTTGAAATTTTAGCCTGAAAATACTCATTTCACTGTCAGGCTGTTTTCCATGATATGTGATGTTCCTGGCTAAGCAAGATGTAATGATCTGCTGGTCAGATGGTGGAGGTCAGTGCCATTTTGTTTCTGATCTGTGGATCAGCAGTGTTTACACAAGCAGGTTGTGCGGAGGAGAGATGGTGTGCAGGCTGATGGATCAAATGAAAACCAAAAACTGTACACACCTAAGGCCTGTCCGCCTTTGTGGGAGAGGAAGTTACAAAGAAAAATGTAAATTCGACTTGTGTGCTCCAGGATT
>NW_020852086.1:0-629 GCF_000972845.2 Larimichthys crocea | reverse complement strand
GCAGCGAGGTGTGAGCCCAGTGGATTACCTGTGGGCGCAGCTCAACTGGAACGAATAATCGATTCTCAGGACACCCACTAGGTGGCGGGCTCTCACCGTTAGCCTGCTTGACCTCATTTTCTATCTGCCAAATCACCGCTCCAACCACACAGGTTCGTGGAAGGATGGGCTCTGGTTCTTTGGCAATAGGCTCGGGGTCGTAGAGACGTGACAGGGCATCTGGCTTGCCGTTTTGGGACCCCGGCCTGTAAGAAAGGGAAAACGAGAAGCGGTTAAAAAAGAGGGCCCACCTAGCCTGGCGAGAATTCAGTCTCTTAGCTTTGCGAATGTACTCCAGGTTTTTATGGTCGGTCCAGACGATGAACGGGTGTTCCGCCCCCTCAAGCCAGTGTCTCCACTCCTCCAAGGCCAGCTTGACCGCCAACAGTTCCCAGTTGCCGACATCATAGTTCCGCTCTGCCCGGGACAGGCGACGCGACAAGAAGGCGCAGGGATGCATCTTCCCGTCTAGTTCAGACCGCTGGGAGAGGACCGCTCTGATCCCCTCATTGGAGGCGTCCACCTCAACCACGAACTGCCGCCGGGGGTCAGGCATCGTGAGGATGGGGGTTGAGTTTGCCGCAGTAATA
>NW_020852085.1:0-685 GCF_000972845.2 Larimichthys crocea | reverse complement strand
ATAATATAATAATATAATAATATAATATAATAATCAAAAACAGAAAATAACAGACAACAAAGAAAACACAGGGACTAGGTGATCATGTAGGACACCAGGTGAAATAAAACAGGGACATTTGCATCATCAAAAAACAGGGGGGGAGGAAGTAGAAATGCAAAACACAGACAGGGGAGAACTGCAAAATAAAACAGGAAACACAAAACATGTTTGATATTTTGTGTTTCCATATTTTAAACATTTTTAGGCCTCTGAATGTTAATATGAGAAGACACCTCAAAGACACCTAAAACATTACAAATCTTTTACAATGTACTGTGAAAGAACTAGCTGTTAGATAAATGTAGTTTAAAAAGTGTGTATGTTTAATTGTAATGGAATAAAAACAGATACAAAGGATAATTGAAGAAATGTATTTAGTTACTTTCCACAGCTACCTAAAAACCTGACCATGGCAGTAAAATAAAATGGGTAAAAAATGAATCATGCATGATAAATATTTATGACTGTATTTCAAAATGATGCTGACCTTAGGGAGAACATTGTCCGAGCCGCTAGTTGTCATAACAAGAGAAGAAAGAAAAAAAAAAACTGTTTTTGGCTTGCGACAATATATTTTTCAGATACAGGTTTTAAATTATTTATTTTGGATAAAAGGCTGGAGAATGTCTCAGTCTTCAGGGAA
>NW_020852084.1:0-1174 GCF_000972845.2 Larimichthys crocea | reverse complement strand
TTGTGAGAGCACGGCCCCCACTCCCTCATCAGAAGCGTCCACTTCCACAATGAATTGTCGGTCTGCATCTGGCATCTGGAGGATGGGAGCCCTGGTGAACTGAGCCTTGAGGATACTGAATGCCTTGTCAGCTGCTGGGGTCCAGGTGAAGGGCTGTTTATTGCTGGTCAGGGCGGTGAGTGGGGCAGCTACGGAGCTGTAATTCCGGATGAACCGTCGATAGAAGTTCGCAAAGCCCAAGAACTGCTGTAGCTTCTTGCGGTTTTCAGGAACAGGCCAGGAGGTGACTGCTGAGACCTTGGCTGGGTCCATCTGGATCTTTCCCTCTGCCACAATGTATCCAAGGAAAGCCACAGTCTTGGTATGAAATTCGCACTTCTCTGCCTTGACGTAGAGCGACTTCTGCAGGAGGCGGTGAAGGACTTGCTGGACATGATGTGTGTGTTCAGACTGGGTCTTGGAGAAGATCAAGATATCGTCTAGGTAAACGAAGACAAACTGGTTTAGGATGTCCCGCAGTACATCATTCACTAGGGCCTGGAAAACCGCTGGAGCGTTGGTGAGGCCGAACGGCATCACAAGGTACTCATAGTGGCCGGTTGGGGTATTGAATGCCGTCTTCCATTCGTCGCCCTCCCGGATCCGCACTAGGTGGTAGGCGTTCCTAAGGTCCAACTTTGTAAAGATGGTGGCCCCCTGGAGTAGCTCGAAGGCAGAGTTGAGCAGAGGCAGAGGATACCGTTTTTTTACTGTGATACTGTTAAGGCCACGGTAATCGATGCAGGGGCGAAGGGTTCCATCTTTCTTCCCCACGAAGAAGAATCCGGTGCCAGCAGGGGAGGAGGATGGACGGATAATTCCAGCAGCAAGAGAGTTGCTGATGTACGTTTCCATGGACCTTCGTTCAGGAGCAGACAGGGAATAAAGACTGCCTTTGGGGGGAACAGAACCAGGAAGGAGGTCAATGGCACAGTCGTAGGGTCGATGTGGGGGCAGAGACGTGGCTTTGACTTTTTTGAAGACCTCCCGGAGACCGTGGTAGCATTCCGGGACATTGGAGATGTCTGGAGCTGAGTCGGGGGGTACAGGGTGAGAGGGTGGCATGGCCGCAAGCAAACAGGTCTGGTGGCAGTCCTTTCCCCACTCTCTGATCTTTCCAGTTGCCCAATCAAGG
>NW_020852083.1:0-593 GCF_000972845.2 Larimichthys crocea | reverse complement strand
TTTTTTTTTTTAAAACATCAACAATAAAAAAAAAAACAGTATTAAAAAGTAACCTGACTGTGCCAGATGGTTTGTGGCACAAAAACAATTTAGAAAGTCTTGTTGGAAACTTTTTGGAAAAGGGCAGGCACTTTTAAAAAGTACAGCCCAGGTGATTGGATGAACCATCTGATGATGAGCCTGTGATAGACAGTGATGTCGACTTTCAACTAATCACATCAATGGGACGTCAAACTCTTCCTGAAGCCAACCAGGAGAAGAATGAAAATGTTTTTTTTCATTGAGAAAAGCCAGCAACTATGCTAACCCCAGCAAACGGTCACCTCTCACAAACCTTCACACAGCGGTGAATCATGCCAGTAGTTCCTCATAGTAGAGAAACTGACCTGTAACCACTTTTCTCAGACACTTGACGGATTGAACTGGCAGGATGGATTCATGCATGATCTCGTAATCTTGCAAGTCCAGCTGCCTCACGTGGTCAGTCATATCTATTGCTTATGAAACCTTGTGCTGTCTGGGAAGTCGGTGACACGTTTGCTGGTGCAGTCTGGCATTTCTTCTCCAATCTAATGTTTGATCTGACTAAAATA
>NW_020852082.1:0-519 GCF_000972845.2 Larimichthys crocea | reverse complement strand
CATCGTTTCAGCAGCAGTGACTGGAAAATCTGTTCCCCGTGTTGTTGTCAGAGTTGGAGATGAAGTCACTTTGCCTTGTGGAAATGTGATTGGTAATCAGGACAAATGTGAGCGTACTGACTGGCTCTTCAATGCTCCAAGAAGCAACAGAACAGTAGAGCTGATTAAAAATGGGCAGATTGGTGAAGAAGCCAAATCTAAATCAGACAGACTGAGTGTTACACAGAAATGTTCTCTGGTTATAAAGAACGTCACAGATGAAGATGCTGGTCTCTACATCTGCACACAGTTTGAATCAGGACATGTAGACAGTTCGGTTGATCTGTTCACTGTTAACAGTGAGTATTTCCATCATCATGTTTTCACCTCAAACTGTGAAACATCCCAATAATTCTGATCATAGTGATGAAGTGAATTTTACTCTCTTCACCAGTGACTGAACACGAGAACAATGATGAGGTGACGTTGTCCTGCTCTATGTCGGGATGGTGTATTCACAGAGTGGAGTGGCTGTATGAG
>NW_020852081.1:0-506 GCF_000972845.2 Larimichthys crocea | reverse complement strand
GCTTAAGCTACCGAGCTAAACACCAAATGGCTCTAGTGGTGGGCCGGTCCAGAGAAAAAATGCCAGGGCCGAATTTTGTACCTTGTCCGACCCTGACCCAGTGTACAATCTCCACCCGTACACAAGAAAGGGTTCAAGACACTGTATGGTTAGCTTGATATAGTTTTCAGGTGATGTAATGAAGGTAAAACACAGTGAATGGCCGTGCGTAATGGCACTGCGCTCTGACGCGGCACTTCTCCGGGACTGGAGAAGCTGCTGCGGCTACAGAGATTTCATGAACTGAAAGAGAAGCTCTTCATATATTGTTTAGATACAATAAGCATCACCCACATTCATAGACCAACGCAGGGTGAATTTGGTGGTTTAGTATTGAACGTATTTTATGATCCGCGACACATTGTCAGCTTTGGGCATGCTACTCACACAGCGGACTGCGGACAGACAGACAAATGCATAATGAGATTATGGCGAAACTTTATGTTGTAGGCCTGCCACGGTTAAAA
>NW_020852080.1:0-534 GCF_000972845.2 Larimichthys crocea | reverse complement strand
CCACACAGAGACACTGAAGAACCAGTACACAAGAACCTAAACCCAGGATAAAGAGGTTCAGTGAATGTGTTCTTGAAGGTGTGGAGGTGGATCAGTGTGTCAGAGGAGACTCTGTAGAAGGACAGAGAGCCAGCAGGACAGTCCACATACACTGCTACTCTGTGAGAGACCGAGGAGGAGGAGGAGGAGGAGGAGATGGATGTGACTCTGTTATTGTGACAGACAGAGTAACCATCATCATCATCAGAGCAGTACAGACTCCAGGAATGATCATTCCCTCCAAACATATCGTCTATACTGTCTACTTTCCTTCTGATTCTTCTGTAACTCACTGATATATCAACTCTTCCTCTCCACTCGACCTCCCAGTAACAGCGACCAGTCAGACCAGTTCTACACAGCAACTGATGACACCACCAGTCAAATCTGTCTGGATGATCAGGATATGACTGAACCTCCTTCACACTTGTCATCTTCCTGTTGTTGTCAGACAGTTTGATGTCTCTGGTTACTGTGTTTGTGTCGACTGTGAGT
>NW_020852079.1:0-8808 GCF_000972845.2 Larimichthys crocea | reverse complement strand
AGCTGTGTGTTGTGTGTTGTGTGTGTGTGTGTGTGTGTGCTTGTGTGTGTGATGTGTGTGTGTGTGGTGTGTGTTCAGATCATGGCCACGGAATATTCAGGTTGTGTGTGGGCAAGAGGGACACACGTGTGCACAGTTTCACAACATGTAAGCCATTCACCGACTTGTGGTTTTTATTACACACATTCCTGACACACACACACACTACAACCACACACTACAACACACTACCACACACAACCTCTCTCTCCAGCATTGCAAGAACTTACAGAGCTGCCTCGGTGGGAAACGGGGCAAATCCGCTCACCAAGAAGCACGTCATCCTTGCTCGTCGTACAGGAGGGGCCCGTTCAGGCGGACGTGTGTGTAACCCGCTCCCACCATGACCCCCCAAATATTTCCCACTCCGGTGTGACACACCAGAACCGGTCATCACCCAAAACAAAAAAGTGTCAACACCCTCACCCCTACCAGTTGCACCATTCACCCTGCGCTCCCACCCTCAGATGTCCTTCACCGTTGACGTCCCCTCAGATCCGTGCTTTGTGTCTCCAGACTGACATCGCATGCCTAACATGCATGGCAGGCGTTACACCGCCAACACATCCTACATGCTCACATGTCTAATTGTTTAACACCTTTCACACGCAACACATCTACCGCTCATTCATGTCTACATGTTAACACAAATCTTACACTCCAACACATCTAATGATAACCATGTCTACATGTTAACACCTCTACACGCCAACACATTGCTACTGTCTCACATGTCACATGTTAACACTATCTTACCGCCAATCACCTATACATGCTCACCATGTCTACACGTTAACACCTCTATCACGGACAAACACCATCTCCTGCTCACCACATGTCTCCCGTTAACATCCTCTACACTAACAACACATTCTACATGCTCACATGTCTTCCACGTTACCCACACATTTCTACCACTTGCCATACACATCTCACCATTCTATGTTACAACACCATCTTCTAAACGTTAAAAAACATCTTACACACGTTAACACATCTACACGCTAACACATCTACATCGCCACAACACACTCTACACGTTAACACATCTACACGTTAACATAATCTCCCCGTTAACACCTCTCACGCCAAACCTCTACACGTTAACACCATCTACAAGTTAACACATCTACCACGTTAACACATCGACATGCTCCAGTCTCCACGTTAACACATCTACATGCCCAACAAACATCTACACGTTACCAAATCTATCACGCCACGCACACTCCATGCTACACCCGCGTTAAACACATCTACAATGCCAACACATATATCACGTAAAAACCACATCTTATTCCGTCCAAACACATCTACACGTACCACACCTCCTACACGCCTAAAACATCTACACGCAAAACAAATCTACCACTCAGCACTCCTCCTCTTTCCACTTTCACACTGTTCTTATGTTGTTTGGATTGCTCCTTTATGGTTCTCATCGTCACACTTTATTTAAAACTAAATCAATAATTAATTAATGGATCAGCTGATAGAGTGAACTCTCCACAAGTCCTTCCAGCAGCGACCTCTGTCTGTCTGTCTGTCTGTCTGTCTGTCTGTCTGTCTGTTCTGTCTGTCTGTCTGTCTGTCTGTCTGATGTTCTGTCCCTCATGATAACAGACTGTACTCATGGAAGTACTGAAAAGTTGTTAACCACGTGGCAGCAATGTTCCCTCCCTGGTCGGTTTGAAGTCAGATATCTGAGCGACACCTTGATCTGTCTTTGTCTTCACTGTCTTCGGGTCCATACTCAGCGTGTCAGTAAGACTTCCATACTCACACCTTCTGTGTGACTCCATCAGTCCGTCCTGTCTACAGTCATTGTACTGTGAGTGTAGACATGTCTCGTCCTCAGTGGATGCTGTTTCGTCTCCGTAGCTGAAGGGGAAGAGGACAGCTGGACATATGATGAATATTTATATTGTGGAGGTCACACAGTCACTACTCAGCGAAGCAGAAGAATAAAGTTGTGAAGACGTGTTTGAACAATGTGTGTTCAGTGTCAGGATCGTCTAACTGGTTTGGAGTTTTTAGTTTCCTGTTGGTTCCCTCAACGTTATTTTACAGTTATGAGTCAGATCAGATTTCAGGTGTTTGTAAAGGAAATGCAGACACCTGTTCCTGAGATGTCAGACTCTCATTCTGTTCATCATTCAACCTCGCCGCCCCACCTTCACGTAGAGCAGACAGTGAACGCATCATGTAAAGCAGACAGTGAACGCATCAGTGTAATAGCGAACCAGTGAACCGCATCATGTTAAAGCAGACAGTGAACGCATCATTTAGGAGCAGAACAGTGACTGCATCACGTAGAGCAGACAGTGGAACAATCAAACGTAAGCAGCAGTGAACGCATCATGTAAGAGCGAGAAACAGTGCCTGCATCATGTAAGAGCAGAACAGTGGAACGACAAAGAGGAGGGGGGGGGGGGAAAAAAAGAGGGGGGAAAGACAATGTTATGAGCAGAAACAGTGAACTACACATGTAGAGCAAACAGGTGAACGCAAGACACAATAGAGCAGACAGTGAAACGCATCATGTATAGAGCAGAACAGTGAGACGCATCATGTATAGCAAGACAGTTGAAAGCATCAGTATACAGAACAGTGAACGCAATCATGTAGAGCAACATGAACGCATCACGTAGAGCAGACTGTGAAACGCATCACGTAGGCAGACAGTGAACGTCAGGATCACGTAGAGCATAAAGTGAACGCACACGTAGAGCACAGAGACGTGGATACGCATCATGTAGAGCAGACAGGAACGCATCATGTATATCAGACAGTGGAACGCATCACGTGAGAGCATACAGTGAACGCATCACGTGAATCATACATGGAACGCACACGTAAGAGCAACAGGTTACTGGCATATAGTTAGAGCATAGACAGTAACGCAGCACTTAGATCAAGACTGTGACCTGTGCCATCATGTAGAGGCCAAACAAGTGAACGCAAAAGTCATGTAGAGGCAGACAGTGAACGCATCATGTAGAGCAGACAGGAACGCATCAGTGTAATCAGACAGTGAACGCATCACTAGAGCGACAGTGAACGCATCACGAGACAGACAGTAACCATCTGTAAGCAACAGTGAACGCATCACGTAGAGCAGACAGTTGAACGCATCAACAAGAGCAACAGTGACGCATCATGGATAGCAGACATTGAACGCATCACGTATAGCAGACCAGTGACTGCTCACGAGAGCAGAACATGTGAACGCATCACGTAGAGCAGACGGGAAACGCATCACTAAAGCAGACAGTGAAAGACATCCATGTATAGCAGACAGTGAACGCATCACGTAGGAGCAGAAAGGAACGCATCACATAGAGCGACAGTGAGTCCTTCTCCTGACCCTCTTGAGTCATTAACACGTATCATTTCTGTGTGTTGCTCGGTGTCCGTGGTTTTGATTTCCAGCCATACACGGGCTGAACAATTTTACTGTTTACTAGATATAATATAATATAAAATATATAATATATATATCTAATATATAAGATAATAGATAGATATATATAATATAATATAGATAGTATATATATATATATATATTGCGTCAGAGAGTGGTTTGGAGAAATACTGCGGAGCCTCAAGATTGAAGCTGTGTACTATAAAACTTCAGTTATTGTTAATATAATATTTGCTTGCAGTCACGGGATGAAAGCCGGGACCTGATTGCTCGGCAGTCTTGCCTCAGTCAGCAAAGAATGGGACATGTATCAATTTTTAATTTAAATCGGTATGTTGCATAGAGAGAAGAGAAGTGGAGCGGAGAGAGAGAGCGTCATTATGTAAATCTTATAACTTATTTATGGGGAAAGAACAGAGGGTAAGACAAGGTCGTGTCGAATCCACCCGACAAATACAAGCCAAGCATACCTGTTCACCGGCGTATAGTTTTCATTGTCCTCCCGGTTATTTTGGGCCATCATTCACAATCTAGACATCTTCGATAGTTACCTAGGAACGTTTCGCCCTGGCGGAAGCAAAACTTAACGACAGACTGAAGAGGGATTCCAACCTCTGATATACAGCGCCCCGTCTTCAATTGGTTGTTCAATATGCCTTCGTTGATTATGTGAACGGTAGGCTAGCCGTCCTTGGCTGGCCTTCAAGGGAGCCCAGACGTGGTCTCGGGTCTCCTATTGTCGTGCAGGCAAGAAGACCCCTGTCCCAGAGCCAGATTGTGGGTATTCCTACCCTCCTCTGACGTGGGCCAGATCAACAATGGTGGGTTTGATGTGGCTAGTCAGCACGAAGGCCTCTCATTGGCTGTGATCAGAGGAGACGGCACAAAAGAACAAAAAGGCGAGAACTCCATCAAGACAAGACCGTGGTGGGGCGTCCTCGAAAGCTGACCCGGTTGTGGACAGGGAGGAGGAACCACTTCTGCTGAAAAACTACTGGGCACCCCTTGAAGTGAGGCAGATGTTTCTGCGTGGAACAGCTGAGTGAAAAATGTTAGGCTGATGAATGTTGGCATGGATATGTCAGTCAACAGAACAATACGAGAACGAAGTACCAATCTAAAACAAAAGATAACAGGAGACATAGCGACAAAAAAAACCAACAGAGAGCATAGAACCTAGCATTTTGAGCCGAACCCGTGCTAGGACAAGAGTGCAAATGATAGTTCATAACAAAGAGCATGAAGTGGGGGAGGAGAAACAGGTGGAGGGTTCTACCACAGAGTCACCAATAGGCTTAGGCAAGGATGACAACAGTGAACGGAGGCGCACGGACCAACGCCACGCTGACCTTCTCCTCATAAAGGAGAAAGAGGGGAAAAGGGAAAAAGAAAACACGCGAAAAGGGAACCCACGGCTAAAAGGACAAAACAGCGAAAGGGAAAATCACACGTCGAAAAGCACACTGTCCATAGTCACTCTCGAATCCACTGGGCGCTCAGAAACTCATCCGTCATCCTCTATCTCAATCACACTGCACTGCGTTGGGGTGAACAACAACAGCGCGGCTCCACGTGGTGAATTTGGCATGTTTTGTCAAGAGGATGCAGCGTTAAAGTGGCGAACACGGAGTGACGTGCAGGACGTGAAAAACGTAGCAGACGACCAGAAGATACGGAGGAAACCAAGTTGATTATATGGAATCTGAACTCAACGGTCCCAGAGCGACGACAATGGTCTGACTGTGTCGGGAACCTCATCATGAACCGACATCAAATTTCTGTAAAGCCATTGCGCCGCAAACGCATGAACTGGGAGGCGTGCGCGCGCGCTACCAGAGCAGCTAGATCTAACTGTGTTTTTTTTCATCTGCTGACTGTTGAGAAGTGTTTGGGGGCCCATATACCACCACGCTGCGTGAAGGTGTGGACACCATCGATTCTCGACTAGAACAAAACCTCAACTTACACATAAATCAAGCCTACAGGCGGAGAGACTGACGGAATGGGAAAGTTGAATTATATTTTTCTAATGCAAGAAAATAATCCACGGGCCACATTCAAAAATAAAACGTCCATGTGTTTTCCCCCGTCTATCGATTCACTAAAAGGAACGCTTCCTTACAGACATTCAACTAACAAATTATGGCTGAGCCACAGGGCCACAGAAAACACATCGAAACGGAAAAAAAAGAGAAGAAAAATCATCAATCTTGAACAGGGGGGCCAAAAAACCAAACCACAATCGAGAGAACACATCGTAAGTAAACTCAAAAATGATAACGCGAAACAACGCATACCAACACTTTCTCTTATTACCGAGCAAATAGGGGTACCGACAACAAAGACAACCAAAACACAAAAGATCAAAAAATACAAATAATTATAGCACTCATGATATAGGGAAAAAGTTTATCCCCATGCCCAACAACAAGAATAAAGACACGACAAAACAATGTACAAACAGGGGATCCCTTCGGAACAAGAGGGAAGAAGAACATAGAAAGTATAAAAGAAAAAAAGATAACGACATGGACAAATTAAAAAACAAAACTTGCGAAAAGGGAAAAAGAGAAACAGAAAAAAAGGAAAAAAAAAAAGAAAAACGAAAAAAGAGAGAAAAAAGGTAAAAAAAGAGAAAAAAGGGAAAAAAAGAGAAAAGGAAAAAACCGTGCATTTCAAGAAACTCAGACAATACATGTACAAAGATACGAAAAAACGCGGAAACACAAAAAAGAGAAAAGTCTGACGTGAATTGGTTTAATAAACCGAGACAAAGAAAAAAAATCGACACGTGAAAATCAGTAGAAGCCGCTGAGAGATCTATACATAACGCGCGATTTCCTACACGTTAATACTACTTCCTATCAATTGCCCACTCTGTCCTGCAGTGGGGTTAATCCGTGCTCTTCAACATGGAAACGAGACATATGTCGCAAACACAGCGAACGCGCGAACAAACGTCGAACCAACACAATTCGACACCGTGAAATCACGCGGAAGAGAAAACACACTCATCGACACCGCTTAAATCGTCGAAACTGCCACAGCTAACCAACATCTACCACACGTTACACATCTACACCCCACCAGACAAATCTACACGGTAACAACATCTACACGTTAAAACATCGACACGCCAACACATTCTACCACGCCAACTACCTCCATTTCTCACTTAACATCAGCTAACTACACGCCTAACACCATCTACACGCGCAACCCGCTACCGCCAACTACAATCTACACCGGTAACGTACCACCCATCTACGACGTTATAGCCACATCTAGCACGTCTCTAACCCACAGTCTAACGGCTCTTTATAAGCACCACCAGTCTACACGTTAACTTCTACCTGTAACCAGGCTCAGACTCGCTCCCCGGCCTCCCTGTCTGCAAAAAACATCCAGTACAACCTTGCAATAAAGGCCTGGTGCGGAACGGAGCGCACTCCGACACCCACCGCTGCCCTTAACACTCGTACCCGTGTCGTCTGTCCTTGAGTCTGGTCCTGATCCTGGTCATGATCTGTCATGTCTGCCTGACCAGTGTCAGACAAACTCGTCACTCTGAACAAGACAAGCGGTCCCTATCTGAACACCTACAGGATCGTTTGCTGCTTGGACTCAATTTCACAAAGTGACAAAACGTGATCAAAAAAACTAGGCAGTTCGCTTGTCGTATCCACCTGAGGCTGGCTCCAGAAGTGAGTCCAGTCTCTATAGAGTCCCCAGTGTTTTCAAATTCCCTCAACAGAAGTGGACGTCAGGAGACGAGTGGTCGCAGGTTTTTAGACAGTCTCGGGGACTATCAAGGAGACTAACAATCCAGGTTTTAGAGTAGACGGTCTTGTTGTTTGGGGACTCAAGAGAGACTACGATAACCAGGATTTTAGACAGTCTGCGGGGGGAGGAAACGTCACAGAAGAAAAAAGGGAAGAGACACGGTCCAGAAGTGTAGAGACAGTCTGGCAGGGACGTCTCAGAGAAAACTACTTCCGTTTAGAGACAGCTGGATGCGACGGCTAGAGACTACGTCCAGGGTTTAAACAGTCTGCGATGCAGGGCGGTGAGGAGGAACGTCACGGAGACCTACGTCCAGGTTGTATAGAGCCATCTGCGAAGGGACAGTCATGGAGACTACGGTCCAGGTTAAGACAGTCCGCACTGCGGGGAACGATCACAGAGACTACGTCCAGGTTTTAGACCAGTCTGGCGGGGACGGCACGGAGACTAGTCCAGGTTTTTAGACAGTCTGACGGGGGGACGGCATGGGAGACATACGGTCCAGGTTACAAGACAGTCCCTGGACGTGGCGGGGACGCATGGAAACTAAACGTCCAGAAGTTTAGTAAGACAGTACATGAGCGGAGACCCGTCACACAAGAGACTATGAACGGCCAGGTATTAAGACAGTGCTGGGGCAAGGGGAGTGCCGGGGAGGACCGTCAACACGAGACAAGTCATGAATTGTTGTATGGGGTTAGTACCAGATAACCCATGAAGGTTGCGAACAGTGATAACCACAACACCAACATCTTGCTCCCTTGGGGACTGTGAGGATATGAATGCTGCCACAGCGCTACGAGCAACAAACTGTGTGGTGGTGTGTGTGTGTGTTGTGTGTGTGTGTGTGGTGTCAGATGAAGAAGGTGGCAGAAAATAAATTTTTTGTGTCCAACCGTAGATGTAATAAGTTTAAACAACTTAACTTAATGTGTGGCTAACGTTTAGCACTGCGTGCTAACGGATTGTCGTTGTGCAAAAACAAGCAAAAGTGCAAAGCGTTGTTTTTTTTGTTTTTTTTTTTTTTTTTTTTAAATAACTAAGCGTGACTGTGTGTTTATTTCTCCCCTCACTCCTACCGCCAAGCCAGGGTGCATGAGGGGATCTTTCCGTTCCGGCGGCCCCAGGACTCGGTTTCATGAGTTCTCCCGGTTCTGTCGGACCAAATGCGCGCCCGGTTCCAATGCCCGCTCACACTGCGCTACAGCTCTCCAACAACACACAGTGTGTTGAACAGGTGAGCTTAAGATCGAACCTGGATCATCTGCGATGATTCAGCCAGTTCGTATCAGAGAACAAAACAGTTCAGATATCATCATCTGGTTTGTGTGTGGGTGTCGTGGTGGTGTATTGTGTGTGTTATGGGTCCAAACTCAGCTTTAAAAACAGTGCTCTAGGGACTCGTACTGTTTTCAATACCCTCCGAGAGAAGCAACAGGTTTCGTTATGAGGGTCGAGATGGGATGCAAGGACGGTTTTTCATCCAGCTGTGGTCGAGACGTCACTTCCAACATCACAGTAACATTAGAGAAACGATCCAAACAAGTATCCTCTATTCAGCC
>NW_020852078.1:0-584 GCF_000972845.2 Larimichthys crocea | reverse complement strand
TTACACGCAGCCAACATATTACAAGCAAGCATAGGGAGGCCATGGAGGGGCGGGATCAGAACAACCATTTCATATTCAAGCTGCAACTATTCAACTTTCTAGTAATCCCGCCGAAGACCCGATAATGCCCGTTCAAGTTAACGGAAATACCGTTGAAATTTTGGTAGATAGTGGAGTAACTATTTCTACTGTAAAAACTGCAGAGCATGTATGCACACCTACATCCAACTTTATCACCACTGTTGGTGTTTCCGGGGTTCCCATTGCGGAACCGTTATCTCAGAGGACTAAAATAACTGTTGAAGGCTCTGAAGTGATGCATTCTTTTCTGATATCTGATAAAAGCCCAATTAATCTCATGGGGAGGGATCTGCTTTGTAAACTGCATGCTACTATTCAGTGCACTCCGGATGGATTGTTTTTGACCCTCCCTGATGAAAAAGCCGCTCTAGCATTTCAGTTTTTGCAGAGTACGGAACACAGTTTGTATTGCTGGGAATTGATAGGTTTTAATATGCTTCCCAGTTTCACTGTTTCAGATATTCAGAAAATCGCCAAGTCATCTCCAACATGTGCAACATTGA
>NW_020852077.1:0-1093 GCF_000972845.2 Larimichthys crocea | reverse complement strand
TTTATGTATAAATTTTCACATCCAAATATCTTCCATTGTGCATGTGAAAAAAAGTGTGAAAAATAGATGTACCCTCGTGGGGGGCTTAAACATGGTTTGGAATTTTTTTTTTTAATTTATTATTATATACTTTGATTTTTGGATTAATTTTCTTTTCATTTATTTGAACATGTCCCACTACGATGCATTTAAGTAGGCTAATTAACGTCTAAATTTTGCACACATTCAAAATTGCAAATGTAAACTATGACTGTTTGATTATAGACTAAACAAATTCTTTCATTGTTCTGGTGAAAAGAGTCCTTAACAAATAATCTAACCAAACACACTGGTAATTCAGACTGCATCTGCTCGTTTGACCATGAACTCATTTTCCCCGTCTCTTAATGGGAGGAATGGTGCTGATGCATATTTTGCATCACTGACTGTACGTCTGGTTCTAAACTGGACAGTCTTGCTTTCTTTTCCTAACTTACTGACGTGACAGCGGAATGATTTTGTCTATAGGAGACGCCGTGGTTGCTTAGGCAACAATTTGGGCACTCCTAATTCAGATTTATCTTCATACAGTGGTCCCTCGTTTATCGCGGGGATATGTTCTAAAAATAACCCGCAATAAACGAAATCCGCGAAGTAAGTTTTACAACTATTATCCATGTTTTAAGGCCGTAAACCCTCTAACACACACTTTTATACAGCTTTTTACACGCATTTTGTACAGTACTCCCTTAAACAGGACGCAGAACACAATGCGCGTTCACACTGTACAGTACGCTGTAAAAAATAACATGCACAATAACACTGAAAAAAATCCGCGAAACAGCGAGTCCGCGAAAAGTGAACTGTGATATAGCGAGGGACGACTGTATATCCATTATACATTAAAAAAAAAATATTTGTCTGCATTTTTGTTCAGAGAACAAATTCGCTTTACACTTCAAATAATGTTAGGTAGAACTCCACAAACTTGTGTGGGAAATTCGAATATTTTAAGAGATCCCCTCACGGACCACTTGAGGTCGCTCACGGACCACTAGTGGTCCGCGGACCACACTTTGAGTAACACTGATCTACACAGACTAGTAGAAAACAC
>NW_020852076.1:0-639 GCF_000972845.2 Larimichthys crocea | reverse complement strand
AAAAGGCTGCGCAAGACTTTGTTTCCTTACCATCGGCCATTACACGCTGACTGACAGGGGGCCGGCCCAATCATATCATGAAACACCTCCCCCCTTTGGCTTGGTGCGCCGGTGTGCAGGTGAAACGTTCTCAGTTAGAGATGGAGAGAAAATGTAAAGGTGGCGCAGAAAAACTCTGGGACAAAAAGAAGCTTGCTCTTCAGGCAGATGCTGCGAACTGTGCCAAAATGACTGATATGTTTGCCACAGCAGGGCCTTCATCAGCTCCCGGCGCTGATGACAGTGGTGCCGGTGGCAGTGGCACTCAACAGGAGCATGTTGTTGAACCTGCGGTAAACTGGACTACTGTCAGAACATGTATGAAATGCAACGAGTAGGATAAAGCCACCCAACCCTTTGATGAATATGATAAAATGTCAATCAAATAATTCTGTCTATTGGCCTATGGCCAAGTTGGTTCGTTTAATGCAGGTGAAATGAGCATTAGCGTTATTTTGACTTTAAGACATTGTAGGCTACACTGGCTGGATGAGCCTACTTTTATGTCTTTCATTCTAAACAAAATAGTCTTTAATGTGAGAAAACTTGTTCACCATTCACCAACAATAACAATAAGTCAGTGTTGGTCCGTCCGTCTTC
>NW_020852075.1:152783-184446 GCF_000972845.2 Larimichthys crocea | reverse complement strand
TGTGTGTGTGTGTGTGTGTGTGTGTTTGTATGGAAAGTGTAGGGGCAGTTACACAAATCAAACCCATTGTCTGCATTGAATGGTAACCATTGCAGTTAATGCAGCCCAGTGTCCAAGAATACACCCATTGCATCACAGCATCAACAATACACAAAGTGTTCTCCATGATGTGGACCGCTTTGTTTCCCGACCCCGTTTGTTTGTCCATGTAATTGTAACAATTTTGCTATTATCTGATGGTACTATTTTGTCATCAGTAGTATAATGGAAGACTTCTTCCTCACAAACGACATGTTTTCTTTATTTACTGTTTGGAGTTTCAGTAGCTGTGTGTGCGTGTGTGAGGAGGAACAAGAAGCAGCAGAGATGCTTGAATGGTCATGGTGATGATAAATTATCAATATTGATGAGTCACTTCTTTGGCATGTGTTGTCCGACCAGCAGGTGAAATTTTACACAGCCGATCCTCACACTGAAGCTGGAACCACAGAATGTTTTTATATGGTTTATATGTAAAATGACCTGATGATCAATAATCAGTATTGCTGTTCATAAGGTCGGCTAACAACAACAACAACTAATCGTTTCAGCACTTACTGAAGTCCATCCCCATCCGCTTATTTGGGTTTGGGTCACGGCAGGGCATTTCAGACGTCCGTCTCCCCAGCAACATATTCCATCTCCTTGTGGTGGATCCGGAGGCGTTAGATGGCTAGATGGGCTTTCTAGTCCCTCCAGCCACTTCTGGGCCTGCGGGGTCTCCTCCCGGAGGCGCCCAGGGGGGCATCCTGATCGGATGCCAGAAACATCTCAGCTGGCTCCTTTCGAATTGAAGCTCCACCTGGATGTCCGAGCTCCTCACCCTGTCTCTCAGACTGAGCATGGCCACCCTGCGGAGGAAGCTCATTTCAGTCACTACCCAAAACTCATGACCATAAATGAAGGTTGGAGGAAAATCAAGAGCTTTGCCTTTGGCTCAACTCCTTCTTCCCTACAATGACCTGGTACAACGTCTGCAATACTGCTGACACTGCACCAATCCGGCTGTCCATCTTGCGCTCCATTTCTTTTACCCTGAGATATTTAAACTCCTTCACTCGGGGCTAATTAAAGGACATGCTCACCACGTGTGGTTATTTGGGGGTGTTTGTGGTGAATACTGTATGGTGTAGGCCAGTGGTTCCCAGTGCGAGGATAAGAGGTTGCGAGATAACTCTGTTGTGATTTAGGATAGGAGACCAGAAACAAACATTTTTTATACAAAATCATGAGTTGTGTCCACCGACTGTGCTCAAATTTCCTGTGATGAGAGGACATTAAGGTGGAGTCACTGCTAAGGTGATAACATTTCCATCACAGGCATTGCTAGATCCCCCCCCCCCTTCCCGCCCTGCTCTCTTTGTACAGGTTTCAGAGCAGAAGTTAAATGGAGGACGACAGTAGTGAGCTGTAAATAGGCCCGCTGCCTCTCCAGACTCCTGCAGTGATGGCTGAACTGTCAGCAGGCTGTCCATTAAACGCCGTGTCACTGTGGAGACTGAGCGAGCACAGAGTGGAGATAATGAGCCCTGGACTCCTGGTTCAGATGTGTGATCAGAAAGCTGCCACAGCCACATGATTAATGTGTGCAGTGTGACTTTCATGTGGACAAACTAGAGTCAGCCTGAATCATCATCATCATCATCATCATCATCATCATCAGCTGATATTCACTAACATGCTATGCGTCACTGTTTTATCCGAGCTGTGCACCTTATGGATAAATGCTGGGGAGGTATGTTGGTGTGAAAGCTGCACTGTCTCTACAAGTCTAGAACCTTCCCACAGGTCAGTCAACTAACTGTACAATGTGTCATTTAGTGGTGAGCCCATATGTGTGTGAGCTGGCTGAACTACAATAACAGGTACAGCTGTTCATGTTAGACTGCAGTCTACACTGTAAAAAAAGAAACTTGTTTTTGTGGTAAAAAAAAAAACTCAGTTTTTCTAATAATATAGTAAAAGGATATTAGTACTGTTGATTTCACTTAATAAAGTTGGTGTTTTATTCCATATTTTAAAATGTCTGTAGATTTTACAGTGAAAAACTGCCAGACCATTACAGTAAAAGACCGTAAAATACACCATTGAATATTAGTGTTTTACAGTATAATCAATAGTCTCTGATATAAAATACTGCTTTATTCTCTGTAAATTCTCTTAAAATGCTGTATAAATGAAGGTTTTGAAATATGACTGTTTAACTGTATATTATTAGTATAGTATATTATTATTGACATATTTTATGGTCAGAGCCTGTCTAAATTAAATTGAATTTGGGCTGCTCAGTGAGCTTCAGTATAACTTATACAGGTGTTTTTTGGGGTTCAACAAACTTAGTTTATGATCACGTGAACAAATCTTATTGGAGCACAGAGCAAGAAGGGTTAGCTGAGGAATGGAGTATGTGTATGTGATTTAAATCTATGAGGAAAGAGTTTCACTGCAGACAGTGTGTCATCAGAGCAGGACGGCTCTGCAGTCTCCAAAAGATCTTGTGCTTGTCGTCCTGTGAACACAGTCACCTCCCACCTTCCACGACACACAAGGCGACTCTATTCTCTGCTGCCGGAGCTCGTGCACCCTGCTGATCCACGTGTGCCATTGGCTGCCCGCAGGGCTGCTAAAGCCAGTGATTCAGCACTTCACCACCAATCAGTTTTGCACTCCAATCGGGCGGATTATGCCGCCCACTCATAGATGAGTTCAACTCAGAATACATATCTGGTACGGTGGTAGCTGTGAGCAAGGGGCCACCCTGCTGTTTGAAGATTGCTCATTGTTGCACTTTAAGGAAATGTACAAACAGAGGTGTACATTTGTCCACTGATGCAATCAGGGACGGTTAAGATCCTTGCTCAACGGCACCTCAGTGGTGGTAAGGAGGGAACAGCATGGGCTTCGCTCTCTCACCCCTCAGATTTATCCTCTATAGTTATTTCTAAATGTTGACATTTGTCCACTATAAATGTACTATGTCATTGCATCAGTGTCTGTGTGCACATACACATCCCACACATTACACAAACAGTGTAAAGCCTCCAGGAACAGAGCCGGGTTGTAAGGAGCCTAGTGTCCAGTTCTGTCACATCCAGTCTGGGGTGTCTATGTTTGTACTCTTCCCCTCCTCAGAATGCATTGTGACTGCATCACTGATTGTAGCCTAAAATAGTTTTGATAGAATTGACCTCGCTTCATCAGGAAAGCTACACTGACATCACACTTTAGAGGGATGGTAGAGACACACAAAATGTAGCTGAAATCAACTTCTATTGTTGGCTGACACACATTGACGGTGTGAGTGTGATTAACTGGCAGAGCTACCGGCATCAGGAGACGACAAAATCAGAGTCAGGTTTACTGCAGAATATGTTCTCACATACAGGGATTTGTCTTGGTGTTTGGTGCATAACAAACATGAACTAAAAATATAAGAACGATGAAAAAACAAGAACTAGAGGATAAAAATATAAAAAACATGAAAAAGAGCAAAATGAACAGAGCTGTGCAGGAATGTGCAAGTGTTCACAGGTAGTGAACAGTGGTCTTTTCAGTATTTAAGGTGGATATTTTTCCTTTTGCTTTTATTCCACTGCAGATCTGTCTCCATACACCGTTAACATGTCCTCAGGAGCGAGCTGCCCTGTGTCCGCCTGCCTCTGCTTTGTTTGCTGTAAAGCGCTCTTCAGCCTTTGACGTATCTAATTTGTTTTTTGAGTTGTTCTTTCTCCCGGGGAGCCATCTTCAGACGCACCAGTCATTCCCTCTAATTCAATTCTCTCTCTCTCTGTAGCCATGTGAGCAATACCCCCTTTCCCATTTCTGTACTAAACAAGCACATAACCATTCTGATCTGTCTTCATGCAGGCAGAGCAGAGTTATGTTTTTATTACTCACCTCTAATGAGCCCATAGAAAATCATCCCTCCATCGTGATAATTGATGTATATGGCTTGTTTTTACACCATAAGTCAGCTTTCATGCCTGACTACTCTGGGAAATGAAGGCAGGGAGAAGATCTGTACGTCTGCCTGTGTGTTAAATATGAAGCTACAGTCAGCAGCTATGATGTCATAAACCCATCTGTACCGCTCAGCAGCATCATATCTCCACTGTTCAAGCCATATAAAACAATGTAGTAATTACACCTAGTTATATGAGGGCTAATGTGTGGGGCTATTTCCTTGCTGGGTGTAATGACTTCCTGCAGTCTTGTCACTGCGAGGTTGCCAAGCAGCCAGGGGAAACTCTGGGTGTCCAGGAAGTCCTGCACGTATCTCCATAAAACCACAGCATTGTTGTTTTAGGCTTCCGTTTTTTCTACTTCTGCTTCCTGGAAATAAGACTGTTTCCCCAAAATGTTGGACTGCTCCTTTAACGCAGGTCCAGTTCACACACGTGGCTTCATAAGTCAGGAAATCCAGCAAAGCCTCAGGTCCAGTGTTTGCTGATGTTTGCTGTCAGGAGAGAAGCCTGCAGAGGAGTTAAACACACTCGGGATGCACTTTAACTTCTTCTGCTGCTTCTGTGGAGCCCGAGGGAAAGCTCAGCATTCCTGTGAAGCTCTATTGTTATTAGAATAAGTGAAGGTGCCATAATACTCTGACCAACAGCTGATCCTCCTTCAGACAGCTCGTAAACCCTGCAGTTCCTCGTCAGTCCTGTCAGTAGCATCCTTCTTCTTTAGCTTGCTCACGTCCTTTCCTTCTTTAGGTCACTTTGTTTGTACGGTAGGCAGCAAAGCAGGGACAGACGTGTGATGGATTAAACATCACTCATGCGAATGGAATAAATAAGACTGATGCAGCCAAGGCCATTCATTGAGGGCATTTGCTTTGCGTGTTTAAAGCAAAGTGAAACTGTTCTGTGTGCGCCCGAGAAACATCTACACCGACCGTACAAGCTACTGAATAAAGAAACAAGGTCACTGTGCCAACCAAAGAATACTTGTAAAAAGGCCTCGACTGGAGGGACACTGTGTGTGTGTTTTTGTACAAGTCATCTGTGTGTATATGTGTGTGTGTGTGTGTGTGTGTGTGTGTGTGTGTGTGTGTATGTTATATACAGTATATTTACAGTGTGTGTGTATCTCTGAACAATGTGTGTGTCCTTGATTAACCCCCACCTTCGAATGTTGACCGCTGCGTTCAGTTCTGCTGTTATTTGGACTGTGAGAGATAGAGGTGTTGGTGAACGTCCATTTTGGCTCTTTTCCCGCCCTTAAAGGTCCTTTTTAAAGTGGGACAAAGATGACATGTAGTAAGACCAGCACAGCAGCTAGTGGGGCGGCTGCATAATATCTTAGATGCAACATTGATAAAATCTTCTTAATTACTATAAGTGACTAGTATTTCTGGTGTTGACTAGGGTAGCAGGGTTTAATCAAGTAGTTACTTATTGCACACACCCTGGAAACAAAGGAATACAAGTACTGAGGCTCATTGTTTGTAGCTGGATGTGAAACAAATAAAATAACAATAAACCTCATGTTGTTAGAGAATAACTGAGTCATTAAGGTTTATTTGCTGTTCTTTAACAGGTTGCCATCACACCAACACACCAAGTAAAAACTATTATCTTTAATAGATTTATTGTTTGTAGTCCATGAAGAGAAGCAGCAGTAGCAGCAGTGTGCTGTTAGATGCTGAGACAGCTGTGAGCTGCTGTATGAACTTCCTGCCTGATGTTAGCTTTAACATTTAATGTTTCTAATCCTAAATCATTACATGACTTTGTACACTGCTGTGTGTGTGCGTGTGTGTGTATTAGCTGGGGCCATATGGAGTGTGTTGCCCTCTACAGGCTGGTGTCAGAAGAGTTCAGAAGCACATGGAATGATCTACACGGTTCCAAACAAAGGCTAGAGCTGTGCTCTCACAGGAAGGTTCACTATGTAGAGAAGCTCCTGATTAATTGGTGATCAGTTAATTACCATTGACACTTTGATCAGTGAAGAAGAAACGTCGTCACGATTCTACTCATGTTGATGTTTTCAGCAGCTGAATGTGAGACTGGTGGTCTTGTCAAACTTTGTCGTTGTCCGCCAGGGTTTTTTAGAGATTGTTACCTGTCATTTGAATATGAATTTTTCAAAAATAATCATTTAATAAGCTACATGGATTAAAGTTCTCTATCGCTACGACACATTTCCGTCATTCAGAGTTCACAGAGGCGATTTACGAGATCATTGTAGATCGGAGGAGAACAAAAAGTGTTGGCTGATTTTTATTGGCCGATTGTCACACTCTACTTTGCGACTGCTTAGCTAGCATGGACTTGTCGCTTATCAGTTAGTTTTTAACTGGGTCACAGAGCTGTGACGTCATTTTGGGTTCAGTCAACATATGAGAACTGGTCTGACACAGACAGTCTCATGTTGTGTGCTACATGTGTGAAATAACAACTATAGTCTGGACGGCTTCTTTGGACGTACCGGAACTCGCTGAAACTTTATAATAATAATCAATAAGATGCTTTTGTTTAGTTTGACTGTACGAAATCATGAATGTAGCCTGATTGTACCCCGATGCTGAAATCTTGCATTTTAACATGTTTAACAAATGTAAAGCCTCAGAGCTTCACTTTGATTATTAGCAGTATGTAGTGATGACACAAAGGTGAGAGCTCACCATCGCACTGACAAGGCTGCAAAAGTTGCTGTTTGTATGATATATTTTTCTGTTAAACAATAAGAGGCTCACTTTGAACAATATTATTAGTAATGATAATGATAATACTAATTAATAATAAAGATGATAAGATCAAGTAGAAAATTAATGTAGTGAAAAGTTATGTAGATGGTTGATTATTTGAAAGAGAGAAGCTTGGCAAAAAAATCAGTTTGATTTCATAGATTGAAAATGACAGTGTTGAACAGCTGTTCAAAGCATCAACCTGTAAAACACTGTTGTCCATTATTAAAATTTGATGGCTGCATTAGCACGTGTTGTTGTGGAGAAAACCTTCCAGAACGCAATGAAATAACAACACGGAGACAGCTGCTTGCGAATCCGAACGAACCTTTACTTTTACTTTTCACAACCTTTTATACCCATCTTTACGTCATTCTTACATCACTGTTACATAGTACAATCACCAGATCTGGACCCAAATGTCCTGTACTTTCTTATAATCATATGTCTGTGTTCTGAGCGTCACATGAACGTAATATTGTCTGTGTTTCCCATGAGCCTGCATGGTGTGTGTGTGTGTGCTCGACTCCTTAATCTTGGTCAAGGCCAATCTGAAAACAGACTGGCTGAATGTTATCTGGTGGCAGAGAAACATTCAATACTGTCCTAGCTGTGTAATCTGTGTGTTCGTGTATTTTGTATGTCTATGTGTGCCTTTATGTGTCTATGTGTTTGTGCATAATGTGTGTGTATGTGTGTGCCTTTATCATGTTCTATTCAAAAGTCCATATGTGTCACGCAAAACACCACAGTGTCAAGTAACGTAACCTGTGACATGTTTCACGAATTACAAATGAAGAATATGACTTAGCTGCAGCTTGAAAAAAATCCATGAAGCTATCATTTCTCCCAATAACATCAGCTGCTGATAAATATTATCATCGTTACTTCGTCCTCATCAACCTCATCACCACAGTGTATGGACACTCAACTGTCGTGACATTTTACGTTAGCTAGGCCATGTAGCAACATGACCTAAAGACCAGCCTGACACTGAGGTCATGGACGTGAGATCAAAGACAAGACTACAAGACAATAGCTAATTAATATGCACACTCACCACCAAGAGGTCAGCGGGTCTACCTGAGGTTGTGACCGTGTCAGTGCAGTGGTTGGAGCAGCACATCAGTGAACAGTGTGGATGGAAAGTCGTGGTGGCTTTGATGAAATTAGAGGAAGAACAAAAGTGGTGATTAATGCAAATGAGCTCAACCTTGCAGCAGGCATCATCTTACTGTCTTACTGCAGTGTTGTGGTAATGCTGTAACCTTTGACTAGCACTGCTGATGCAGCTCATGCAAACACTTCTCAGAGATGTTTTCCATGTGCTCCACACCAGGGAAGGAGGCTGTAGTGTTTGTTGGTCTGTGTGATATGGTACACATGGCTAATATATGTGCCCATCCTATCTGCAGTTCATGTTGTCAGTCTTCTTTTCACACATAATTCATCTTGTTTTGTCACATCAACAGTCCAAAATCCCAAAACAGAGCAGAGCAGCTGCCAAATGTGTGACCAGCAAATCTGTCATATGGTTTAATCAGTGATCCAGATTATCATTTTTATTGACCTATTCATTTATTATGTTCTAGTGGTGTCAGCACCAGTGTCTCCACATCTCTACTGGTCCTTTAGTGGTGATGGTCCGGTTCAGCCAGCACAGCTCGGCGCTTTGTGTTCAGCCATATCTGGAAAGTTCCATCAGTGTTTGATCTGCATGTAGTGACAATATAGCTGAACGGGTTTCATTGCAGCAGCAGCAGCAGGGGAGCGAGCGAGCAGGGTAATTGTTGCCATTGGGACAGTAACACACACACACACACACACACACCACACACACTGTGTGCCTTTACCAGAGTGCAGCAGAGGACAAAAGGATGTGTCATATGAAGTGCTGTGTGGCTGATGCTGCTGATGGTTACAGCTCTGTTCTTGTACAAGTCATCTGTGCGTGCGTGCGTGCGTGCGTGCGTGCGTGCGTGTGTGTGTGTGTGTAACCAGTTTCATTGCTGTTGTAGCTGGGGGCAGAACAACACTGAGACATCGTCTCATTCTAAAAGTGTGCCTTCACACTGTGAGCATAATATACAGCAGTACATTACATTTTACATAGTGCAGATGAAATAAAGGGACGGTTCAATGTGTGTGTCCAGTACAGGGACACAGTCAGCTTACCAGCACCTTGAGTGGTCAAAGAGCCACATTAGCATTCTGAATAGTTGTCCAGGATCTAAGTCCAATGTTCTCTGTCCTTTTAGCTTGACTTTGGTCTCCACCAGCTGAACAGGAAGTGTACAGTGAGTTTATCAAACTGCTACTGCTGCAGCCTTCCCAGGAAGCTGAAAAAGTATTTACACCCTGTTATCACCTCAATCTGTTCAGCTTGTACTCACTCACTATTAAGATAAGATTTCAGAAGACTTCATTGATCCCACACAGGGAAATTCACTTGTTACAGCGGCTCACAATACACAAGGTGGATCAGAAAAATGTGCCTGTAAAGCCTGAGTCCTCCCCGGTTCTGACTCCAGCCTTTGGTCCATGGACCCTTCCTTTGCGGTGTGTTGTTCCCGCTCTCTCTCATTTGCTCTTCTGTCTGCTCTCACAAGTTTAGAGCCGCCCAGAATTCCCAGCTAGTCCTCAGTGAGTTCATTCAGCCATGTCTTTTGTGATACTACACCCTCCATACTGGCTGTACGGTCGGGCAATATGTTTTCCAATTAGCCACCACTGGAAAAATTGTGTGAGCTGTTATATATGATCACAAAATGTCAAGAAATTATTTCAGTATTATTGCTTATCATCTCTATGTGCGATGAACTGGCGACTTGTCCAGGGTGTACCACCTCTCGCCCAGTGTCAGCTAGGATAGGTTGCAGCCGCCCGCGACCCTGATGAGGATAAGCGGTTACATATTGCTTGTTGCTCATTTAAATAGGTCCTGTTGCAGGAGTCCTGCATCTCTGATGCAATGAAATCTGCACCGGTCACAAAGAGGCTCTGCATTGTGCTGATGGATTCTATGTTTTTAGCTGAACAGTTAAAAGTTTCAAATGAGAGTAATAAACAAGAGAGAGCAGACATGTAAAATCAAGTATAGATACCTGGAGGACGATCATCTGTTGTTTGCAAGTATTTTGGGATATAGGGCGAGCGATGATGAGCAAGAACAAATCATCTGCATGCAGTAGACTTATGTCTGCACTGCAGAACAACACAGAAAACAGATTACATACGATGAATGCACAAAGGCCAAGAATAATAATGTCGGCAATGAATAACTTTACTGACTACCGTATCCTCGTCATTATCCAGCATCAACCCAGAACGGAGACGCTGTCATCACAGAGTCAGAGGAAGTGACAGCAGCTCTGTTGATTTCATTTTAGGTATCTTATTTTGATACAAGGATTTGAATGTTAGTGAAGTGATAGCAGTGCTCTGTTGATTTAAATATGAAAGTGCAATAGAAATATGTCTCTAAATTCACTGACTAATAATCATGATCTGAGTGTAGATGAAAATAATCCTGATTGTTATTTTGTCTGTAATCGTGCTGTGATTCCATGTGATGGATTCCATGCAAGTCTGACTCGTCCTGAACGATCCTGTTGTAAGCTGACATTTTTTACCGCTGCCTGCTGGCCTGCCTGCCGGTGCCGTCATGCTCCAGATTCTCGTGTTAAAAGTGAACTGAATCCTTGTCGCTGCTGAGCGCAGAGCCTTCTCTGCCTCCACTAACTGAATCACCGTTTGGTGATTTTTTTTCTGGTCAGCCTTTGTGTCAGCTCTGTGGGTAATGAGAACGCCCGGTAACTTGTTGATCGTGTGGCCCGTCTCACTCAGCTGTCACCCCGCCGTACTGTTGATGGCTCAAATAATTTAGGACAAGGTAGAGGTTTGTGGGAAACAAGCATGTTAAAATGGAAGACGTGAATAAGCGTGCAAGACAATGTTTGTCAAAGCAGCTACATTGTTGTTGTACACAGAGACCGGTCTGTCACACTGTAACCAGAATATTATTCCCCTTATTTAAATGTAGTGTTGTGTATAGTTTTGGGTTTTTTTGCTGGAAAGTTTAAGACTCGCTGACAGTCTCTAGAACAACTGAGGTGAACGGAGGGTGTGCAAAACATAGAACATGTCTGTAGCAGAGAGTTTAACGAAGAAAAAAACTTACCAACCTTGCTGATAACTTTCCTCTCTTTTCTCTCTCTTTAGTCACCGATGTGGAGCTGAAGAGGCTGAAAGATGCCTTCAAGAGAACCAGCGGCCTCACCTATTACATGACCCAGCAGTGCTTCTACAGGGAAGTGCTGGGAGATGGAGTTCCCCATAAAGTTGCAGAGGTAAACCACAGTTCTGTGTGCTGGTTATTGTTCCTCTGAAGTGAGATGTAGACGGCTGATCGTGAAGAGCAGAGCTCAGACTTGATATGTAATAAACAGAGAAGGTGCCGTGTTAGAGTTTATAGTGATAACTTACAAGCTGATATCTGGACAGTCACAGACTTTTCTGCCCGGAGCTCTCTGGTGTCTTCCTCCCTTCATTAAATGCTACAAACTCAGAGGAGGGATTGTAGCAGCCGATAATGTAATACCTGCCAATAATGTGGCTCTTACAACCATAATTAAGGAGAGAGAGTGCTGCATAGTACGTACCATTAATGAATGAATATGACAACTGTGCCATCCACTATATCTATTTTTGATGAGCAAACTGCACAAAAACTACAAAATATTATTTTATTTCCAAGAAATGCAGACCTATTTATGTATTACATTATTGGCTGCCGTTATTACATTTCAAAGGATTTTTTTAATACTGTGCCAATAACGTAATAACTTATTACATTATTGGCTCAAAAACTTTATTGCATTATTGGCAAGTTATTACATTATCGGTTGCTACAGGGATCTGTCACAGGCACTGAAGGTGGATCCTTAATAATCTTAAAGAATTAATAACACCTCTGTTTTAATTGCAGTCTTCCACTTCTAGTCGCACTCGGCACAAAGTCTAGCTCTGTACGCCACTACAGGACTTAAAGGTCCAATGAAAAGGCATCATTATTTCCTTTAGTGTTATGTATTTCCTGTTTTTAAAGAGCATGATGGGGCCGGGCAGTAAGCCTATAGCGATACATTAATCTTACAATACGATACGATACACGATATTCGATACGATTCGATACTCTGACTGGACAGACAGTCTACAGTTTGCAAATGCTGGACAAAATGAATCTGATTTTTGTCATATCACACCTCAAACAGTACTAATAGAGTTTTTGAATGAAAATCTTACTTTTCAATCCCATTGCCTGACATATGCAGTTTTTCAACCAAATGTGTTAAGAGCAATAAAATAATGCCCTTTCAATACAAAAGGTCCCATGTGTTTTTGCCTAATTTTTTTCAGACATGCCACTTAACAAAGCAAAGAGCCTCCAGAAAGTTGAGTGGAACCTATCATTCAATGGAAATAGTATTTCTGAAGTTATTCTTTTATACGTCATAGATACCGTCCACTCGGGGTGGCACGGTACATGTATTCGTATTGAACCGTCACGGTATGGGGGTCACGTTTCGGTACGCGCATTTTCATTTTTTTACTGTAGGTAACGTCACGGCCACACGTTTGAGATCCTCTGGCTGCTCTCGCACCTGTGGCTTAAAAAACAAACAGTATGCAGGAGAAACACGGTGTATGGACGCAATCTAGAGCATGAAACTGGCCTTAGAAGTCAGGACCGACCCGGCCCAGACCCGATAGAATTCGACCTGAGCCCAGCCTGGCCCGTTTTGATTGACAGCTTTGTAGAGCCCGAACCCGTTTCCATTATTAAAATGTGCGCATATGGCATAACAGTCAAGAATGAGTCTAGCCTCCCCATTTGTGCTAAACACTAACAGTGATGGACTCATCTTAATTTTAACATTTTAGTAGATGCAACTGGCATAAAATCAATTTATTTATATTGAAATTTAACAATTGCATGTAGAACATGTAATAATAGGGTGTACCTGCTATTAGTAGATTAAAAAATGAAATTTAAGTGCATATTAAGTGTGTATTGAAACAACAGACAAGACACTTAGTAAAGTTGCATTGAAGTTGAATTCATTCAATTCAGTCAAAACATTTAATCAATGTGTTAGCTGTGGAACACAAGTGAACTGGAATTAATAAACAAACAAAAAATATTCCCGAAATAAATAGAAAAAGACTAAAATGTTTTGACTAAAACTGGACTAAAATACCCTGTGTTCACATTTGACTAAAACTAAACTAAAATTTTGAGACTACCTCAGCTTGAGATTTGCACAATAAAAACAGCCTTTGAGGATAGCCTTTTTGGTTATGTTTTTTTTTTCCTGCACTGTACCGAACCGTAAGGTCTGAACTGAGGTACGTACCGAACCGTGACTTTTGTGTACTGTGCCACCCCTACTGTCCACTGATTGGCTGAAAAAGAAACTAGTCTGCCTAGTAACATTTGCCCATTCGTTGACTGCGCTTTCGGTCTGCCTAACATCTGTTCTTTTCCGCGGTGGATTAGAACAACAAGGAAGTGTCAGACAGACACAAACCGCACATCTCCGTCTTTAGTGGAATCTCAGGAAAACAGTTAAAAAAAACACATCTCTCCATCATAAACCATTTCAGAGATATTCACAGATATGTGAATAGAACTTTAGACTTTTTGGGCGCATCCGCCGATCCGCCTCCGTCCTCCGAGGGTTAAACCGAAGTGGTGGGAGTACTTCTGCTTTTAAGCATGAAGGTGCTGGATTTATGTTCACCGCCATTCTCTTGAATCTCCTCACTCTGACTGCGTAAACAGTTAGAGGAAGACGTCGGCGTCTGTGTAAAGAGAGTATCTAGACGGGTAACTTGCTGGAAATGTTCTAATACTTAATGTATCGATACTCGTGGCTGAAAAATCGCTACTTTCTGGAGAAACAAAATCAATATATATATCGCAGGATCGATAAAATGGTTTAGCCATTAAAGGTAAGGAGCCTCAGTGTAACCCATCAGACAGTTATTGAGAATGGCAGCTGGTATATCTCACAGTGCCTTGGGCTGAATCTGGAGCCTTGTATTTTAGTCCACAGTACTGCATATATGCATCAGTATTAGAGCTTGTGTCACAGACAGATGTTGCCCTCAGTGAAAGCGGTTCAAACTCCAGCTGTTAACTGTCTTGACTTCCAGGCGACTTCAGCTCGGTGCAGACCATAATGAGTAAAACAATCTAACACCTCCAGTGTGTTTCAGTTATGCACATTTCTGGTCGCCATCCAAGATTCATAGAAGTACACCTCCATGCTGCACATGTCTCTGGTTTCTCCTCACACGTCCACTTCTGATTGATAGGTGCCTTCACTTCACCCAGCCTGTCAATCTTAACTCGCACGGTTGAGAGCTAATACTCTCCCTGTGGATGTTGAAGTTGGCAGAGTCAGAAATATTCTGAAGTATAAAAATATTCAGAGAATAAACCGACTGTTTGAGCTGTGTAATGTATTTAAACGTTTAAAGATAAAAATCTCTTACTGGATGACATCAATATGCAAATATTGAACTGCTGAACATATCTCTAACTTCTGAGTTGACACTTCATCTCATCCATCCAGGAGCTGAGATAAAATCTCTTCTAGTGTCAAACTCATCACACACACACACACACACACACACACACACACACACACACAATTCTGCAGAGTGAAGCTCAAACGTCACAGTGAAGGAACAATATGCAAAACACACCCTTGACCTCACATTTGTGACATTTTTAGAACACATGAGTCATTATACATACATGTGTTGTCTTTGATATGATGGTCATATAACTCTGGTCATATAACACTGCAAATACACACGTACACACACATCTTCTACAACACGTTCCTCCTTTCTCCCAGCATCTCTCCCCCTTCCCCTTTGTCACCATGGCAGCAGTTACTGTGGCGACAGCGGTCCAGATCTAAGGTTACTGCTAGTCTCTTCAAAGAGAAACATGGCTGCTGCACATAGTGACAGTTCAAAGAAAGCCAGAGCCGTGCCAGTCAGTCAGCAAACGCTGATGTTTAATGTGCAGAGATCATATTTTTCTTTAGATTGTTTGTGTTCGCGGTGACGCACAAGTTCAGTGATCGTCCACACATGCTGCTTTTTATGTAGTGGATGAAAAACAGAGTGTATGTGTCAGGCTATGGGGACATTAGCTGTGTTTAAAATGATTCGACGTCATTGGGATTTACAGATTTGTCTGTTTTGACCTTTAATAGAGCGGTTTGTGTTTGGTCATATAATTTATATTCAGAAATGCACTCAGAAATCTGGAGCATGATATGATTGATCATATAAATATCCAATATTTTGTGAAAATAACTCTTTCTGAGTCGTTGTGCCTTTGACATTGTGACAGATGTCACGCTGCCGTCTCTCCAGGGAGGTAAACACACTATCAGGCAGGCTGAGTGACGAGGACTCTGTGAACGTGGTTTGAGTTCTTCTGTTTGGTTAGAGAAGTCGCAGCTCCATCACATTGGGGTTCTACATGTGTTATCTTAACGTGTGGTGTGACATCCCCTGATGACATCAGCAGACATTTTTCTCTCACGCTTCACAAAAAAAAAGAAAGAAGAAACTTTCCACAATGAGTAAGCCGGCCTTTAATTTTTACGTTGAGCGGAGTTCCCCACCGCCTCGTACTCTACCTGTTTTGCATACTTAAGTTTCTGGGAACAAATGCCATGTCATTATATTGTAGGGTTTGTTTGTTTTTGATCAAATAATAGAGATGACCATATTGCAGCTGTTATGTTTACATGTAGAAATGGATCCCCCTGCTGTAGTGTATGTCTCTGACTGAATCATCAAAGCACTGCAGGGTTACAGTAGATCAGTGAAGAATACATATACATATTTGAATTTGTCAATACTTTAACTGAGAGTTTCTTTTGAACCGTTGATACTGCAGTTCCTTTAATTGAGTACAGAAGATGAGATGGGTCTATATTGATCACAGTGACATAAATAGAGTCCAGATAAACAGACAGGAGTTCATGTACATCTAAAATAAGACCAGAGGTGGGTGGGATGATCCGGTAGCCTGAATGAGCGCAGCACAGAGAGGGGAAGTTTGGTGGTAGATTTAAACACTTTGCATAGTATGACACACTCTGACTTCTCTTTTTTTTGGACACACTTCATTAGCTCACAGACTGCACAGTCACCTCTTCACAGCTCACATACATGCAAACAACATGATGCTGTGTAAGTGTACAAGTGCAGCTGTGCTAAATGACAGCAGCACCCCCTGCATGGACCTCTGACTCTGAGGAAAGAGCTGCAGTGATTTGGATTTTGAAATGATCTTATACTGATGAAGATGAACATATTTTTGTATTGATTAATTGATGATTGATAGCCATCTCCAGTGTGGTTCTAAGGCCAGTGTAATGAAGAGATACATTAAACTCAATAAATGATTTCTACATCAGCAGATGAAACAAAAGCTGCATCAGTGGATGATGGAAGATCACTCTTGACCTTGGTAACAATAGATCTGACACAAGAACCTAACCTTAAAAGTCTACATCTCATACCTTTTTTAGAAGTAAATGGTCCTTGCACGGTAATTAAATAACTTAGCACTAAATTGCAGCCCGTCGTAGGTTTGTATGCCATTGTCATTGTCTAAACGAGGGAAAAAGAAGAAGGGAAATTACATGGAACAAAGCTGGGAACTGAACCGTGGACACTGCGATCACACTATATAATATGTGTCTTAACCTCTAGACCACCACGACACTTCAGCACCTCTCATTTTCTCCAGAGGCGACGTGAACCATTGAATTTCCACCGTAGAGTAATGCCTGGGTGGAGCAGAGGTGGGACTAGAAACTTGCATCCTCCATGAATGAGCAAGGAAACAATGTTTCTACTGCTTGTGTTATTTTCATATGGTAATATGAAGGAGAATATATATTTTCTGTGAATTCAATGCATGAATAGTTCATAGAAAATATGGAAACACTCATTCATTTACATTTGAAATGATATACTCTACAAATAAAAAATACTTTCTCATATTTTTAGAGAAAGAACCTTTGTGCAAATCTTCAGTTTAGCAGCGAACTAAATATTCATTTGCAAAATAACTTTATGGTTTTCTGTGAGGCACATCCATGTGACAGTAGCAGCCCCTCTTTTAGGTACGAGCTCCTTGTTTTGTCTTGGCTGATCAGACTTCTTCTCCTTTTCAGACTCCAACCAAACAGTCATTTTTGAAGAAGCACATGTTCCCACAAACGCAGTAATCTTGTAATGTGATACTCTGTGTAATAACTCATCTGCCATGTGGCCACTGTTGTGCTGTTAAAGTGTAAATGATGTTTGGGAAATGGGTCGTGTCCTCATGCACTCTTTCCCTCTCCTAGTCAGCACATTGCTTCATAATGGGCTTCATTATTTCCACTTCTGCACGAGGCTCGTCTTAATTGCACAGCAGCTTTATTGGATCGTAGATTTTACAGGTGTAAGCGATGTTATTGTCTCTGAAACGCGGTTAGACGTCCATGGAAGTGATGAAATGTAATCAGACTGGTGACAGCTGATGACTTTGGTCAAATCAGGAAGAGGCTTGTCGCTCAGCTGCTCTGTGAATGAAGGACTTCTGCTCGCGTGGTGAACGTGTTCACACAGCAACACACAGTTTGTTTTTACTGGTTTATTTACTGCTATATTATACATTTGATCACAGCTCCTGACAGTATTTGTTACTCTGGTTGCAAAATTTTGTGAATTTTCAATGGGAATAAACGGAACTAAACTGTGAATTTACATAATTAAATAGTTGGGGAAAATATATTTTAGCATAATCTTGACTAAAACGACCAGATTCCATGCAGGTACACTTGAATATCTGCTATTCCTCATATACACACTGCTTACTGCAGGGCTATTGAGGCACTGGACCACACTTTAGAGCATTTGAGCTTGTAGACGACAGAATAAAATAATAATAAAAACTTGATAAAATTCTACTTACAAATAAAAATGTTGAAATGTTATTGTTTTATTTTGCATGTCTGCTTATGACAAAACAGAATGTTTAGATTTACGCTTGGATATGATGATGATTTGGTTTAAATTTCCCCCAGCTGACAGTTAATTCCCATAAAGTTTCAAGTATTTCCAAAATTCCCCAGCCTAACTTCCCTGGGAAAGTTTAGAAAGAAATTTACGTTCCACCCCTTTGCAACCCTATTTGTCACAAATAGATATTAGCTCTCCCCTTAAATCCTTAGGGACTGAACTAAGAACGACCACCCTTGGATCTTTTGACATATCTTGGAGGAACACTTCTCTCAAATTCATCCTTCTAGAAATGTCCTAACTTTGGACATGTTCAGATAATATGAGCTGGTTTCCATTTTATGGCCCACAGTTGTTCCATCACTCGTCTGAATTAGTCAGGGTCCACTTTGCTGTTATTTGGAGGGTCTGGAGGTATCTCATTAGAACTTTATTAGTCCCTCGGTCATCATCCCTGCAAACCTCCGTCCAAGTATGTAATGATGTGTGTCTTTAATGTGTTTCAGGTGATCTACACCTCATTTGGAGGCTCGTCCAAAGGGCTTCACTTCAACAATCTGATCGTGGGTCTGGTGCTTCTGACCCGAGGACGCGATGAGGAGAAGGCCAAGTGTAAGTTTCTGATGAGTTAGCAGAGAGTGCATGTGGATGTTTCCAACCAAACAACAACCAAGTGTTCATTAAAGGGGCTCAGAGGAGAGCTTGGAGTCTTTGTAGCTCCATGTGATGTATAATGAAACAGCAACTCTCATCCTCTGCTGGAATCACCAGTTTGCAGAGGATCTGTTGTTCCCGTCTGTCGTGTTTGATTTATTGTAGTTTGAAAGATAGTGTTGAGAAGTTCTCTCACTTGTTTTATGATCTCTTCAGTGTTTTGTTTCTGATACTTTGATTTTGATTATTATTTACCTCTCAGAAATCCTGTTTTCTTGTCAGTTTAGAGGATGGCTAAATTCCAAACACTTGTAGGGAGGGAAACACTGGATTATTATTGCTGAATTCAGCTGAATCGATTTAAGCTTCAGAATACATTATTGGATTTCCACTAATCTTTCACTCGCCCTGTAGAGTGCACGCAACACAATTGAAGCTCTGTGACTGTGTTTACTTCTCTGCTGCTTATCAAAGAACAGATAGAACACGTTCCCTCATCTTTTGACGATTCATCCCGGAGCGTTCCATGTTTTGAAATTTCCCCTAGCTATCAGTCACCTAGATACTCAAAACAACTCCTAAGTTTACAATCATAGCTACCTGTATGAAATTACATTGGACCACACTGTTTTAACGTAGACATAACTTCACTGGTGTTTGAATTGACAAGCCAATAAACAGATATTAAAATAATTTCCTTCCTGAGGGAATCACCCTTCCTGCTATTCTTTCATCCTGTTTATCTCCGTCTGTCTCTCTCTGTTTCTTCTTCTGGTAGTCATGGTTGATGTGTTGCAGGCAGCCTTATCCATCAGGACAGTATTGACATTGTAGCTTCTATCCTCCTTACTGCAGCTGCGTGTAAGAGGCCTGCCTTCCTGTGATAAAGCTGAATTCTCTTCTGACTTCACTCTTGTGTGCGTGTGTTTGTGTGTTTGTGTTTGTGTGTGCTCACAGACCTCTTCAGTCTGTTTGCCAGTGATCTGGGTGGATATGCTGCAAGGGAAGATATCGAAGCGGTTCTGCAGGTCCTGGATGGAGAAGTCCCGACCTCCCTCAAGAAGTGTTTCAGTGAGGTCAGTAAACGCACCACACAGCCTGTCAGTCTGTCACCATGTGGATACATATGTGAACACGTACCACAGTCAAATGTCTCTGTTAAGTCATTGTGGGTTTGCTAATAACAATATTAAGTGAGCTACAGAATGATAAGTTGTATATGCAATACAAACCATACCAGCAGCAACTCCCTCTGCTCTGCAGAGAATACACAGCTGTTCTATTTTTGAAGGACCAGCTGTGTCAATCAGTTCAGATCAGATCAAGCTAGCCAGAAGTCAGACACAGTTAACATGGACTGAGGCGCAGGCTCTGGAGCTGGTCATGACATGTGGTATGAAAGTCTGACAGTAGATGTTTGATTTAAGCACCGTTTCAAAAGCTGAACTACTATTACATCATCCGCTGATTGTATGAGACTTTATGGAAATCATTGGGTAACCATGGTAACACGCATGCATGTCAGCCCAGGTATTTCCACAATTAACCTGTTCAAAGCTTTTAAAAGTGCCTCCTCCATGTACTGTGTTAGTTCATAAAGTCCATTAAAAAGTGTGACAGTAATAATCCTAAACCATGACTGTACACGACGCCTTCTTTCCTGTCTCCACCTGTTAGTCGTTATTCATAACATGTGCTCCATAATACTTCAAATGCTCACTTCTTTTTGACACCAAAGAACTTAAATAGACACATTAAGCTAAACATTATTATGACATAAGAAATGTTTATGAAGTCCATTCTGATGTTCATGGCATTTCTACTTTCATGACAGATCCTGGCCATCTTTTAGCTTTGACAGACTAACTGTGTGTTTTGTGTTGCGGCAGGGTGACAAGGTGAACTATGAGCGCTTCAGGAACTGGCTCCTACAGAACAAGGAGGCCTTCACTCTGTCCAGATGGCTCCTGTCTGGAGGCGTGTGTGTCACGCTCACCGATGACAGCGACACGCCCACCTTCTACCAGACCCTGGCTGGCGTCACACACTGTAAGGACCAAAGACACTGAATCTGTGTTATTATATGTCAGCATAGTCAGATGTGATGTTCATGCTCATAGTTGATGGTTATTTAGTCTTTTGTTAAATATTTTATTTAAATACTTTACTCACATAAAAGCCAGATAAGAGTACTGGCCTGTCACTCATACTCAACAATCTTCTCTGATCAGCATGTTAGCGTTCTCTTTCACTAATTTATTCTAATCACTTTTTCTCTCCTCCTTGGGTCCTTGAAATTCTCAAACAACTGCAAAATAAAGGCCTTGACAGTTTTTAAAAATAGACATAAACAAACAAAGGTCATTGAAAGCATTCAAATGTATACATTTTGTGTAAGAGTAGAAATAGTTTTTTTTTTACTAAATGTTCATAAATCTGCTTCAGCTCTGATTTTAAACATTTCATTTGAATATGAAGTAATAAGAGGTCATCCTTAAAAAGTCCTTGAATTTGATACTTAAGAAGGGGTGCAGTCCTGTCAAGTAGTCAAAGCCTATATGCCAACTTCCAAAATATCAAAGAATATTTAATTCAGTTCAAGAATCCATTTACAAGAATAGGTATATCTGAGACTTGGATCAGACCTGAGGACGATGGGGACTTTGAGTTGACCGCATATGAACTGAATTATATGAACAGGAAGAACAAAAATGAAGGGGGATCAATTAGCCTGTTGATCAGCTGATTACCAGTTAGGTAGGAGTCAAGTAAGTAATTTAGCCTGAAAAGTCCTTGAATTTGATATTTTCACAGATGACATCACAGATGTTTCACATTAAACGCCTCCCAGAAAAAATTGATGCATGCCTTACACCTGATGCCACTGAACGGCTTTTAATGTGAAACATTTGTGCAGGAACTATTGGTTTTATTTAAAGTAGCTTAACACCAATCAGAGAAACTGCTAAGTAGAATGGAATAGTGAATGCAAACAGTATCCCTGTTAAAAAGATCAACTAAGTGCAGCAGAGTGGTGATATACTGAGGTGTGGTCTGAGTATGATATGACAACATGGTAAACATGGAGCAAATGGGAAGTTTGCAGTAACAGCAAACGAAATCAACAAATTAAGTGATGAATGAATTAAAATAAAAGGTTGGCCATGAATCCAGTGCTAGGATTTGATAATGGCGTTCTGAGGGACCTGCTGCAGTCAGAGTGTTTGTCTTTTTTACATTACATTACATTACATTACATTGCATTTAGCAGACGCTTTTATCCAAAGCGACTTACACAGGAGGACATGAGCTGAGAAAGGTGTAAAGGAGCACAGAGTAGTTGTTAGTTTTGTTAGGCAGGGAAGCAGTCTCGAAACAGAAAGTTCTTTTTAAAGGTAGAAAGGGATGTTGCTGTTCTTGTAGCCGTTGGTAGGTCATTCCACCATTTGGGAACAACCACAGAGAAGAGTTTAGAGTGACCTCGCTTTGCGAGAGGCGAGGGTACAACTAGACGGTTTGTATGAGCGGAGTGTAACGCCCTGGTCGGGACGTGAGCCTTTAGTAAGACGCTGAGATAGGCAGGGGCAGATCCTGAGATGGTTTTGTAGGCTAGCGTCAGAGCTTTGTGTTTAATTCTGGCAGCTACAGGCAGCCAGTGCAGGTCGCTGAAGAGTGGGGTGACATGTGACCTTTTAGGTTGATTGAAAACCAGTCGCGCTGCGGCATTCTGGACCATTTGCAAAGGTTTGATCGCGCAAGCAGGTAGGCCAGCCAAGAGCGAGTTGCAGTAATCGAGGCGGGAGCTGACTGTAGCCTGAATCAGGAGCTGAGCGGCATATTGGGTCAGGTACGGTCTGATTTTTCTAATATTGTACAATGCATAGCGACATGACCTCGCTACGGAGGAAATGTGTTCAGAGAGAGAAAGACGATCATCTAGTACCACGCCCAGGTTTTTAGCAGCATGGTTAGGGGTAATGGTGACAGTACCAATTTTCAGGTTGAAGTCATGGCAGATTGACTCATGGGCAGGGATGACCAGGAGTTCGGTTTTTGACAGATTAAGCTGGAGATGGTGGTCTTTCATCCAAGTTGACAGATCAGAGAGACAGGCGGAGATGCGTGCGGAGACCGTGGTGTCGTCCGGCTGGAACGACAGGTATAGCTGTGTGTCATCGGCATAGCAGTGGTAGGAGAAGCCGTGTGAGCGGATAACATGGGACAGCGAGGTGGTGTAGATGGCAAACAGAAGGGGACCCAGCACCGACCCCTGCGGCACCCCCGTGGAGAGGGTATGAGTCGATGACAGACGACCTTGCCAAGACACATTAAAGGAGCGTCCAGCGAGGTAGGACTCGAGCCAGGAGTGGGCAGAGCCTGTAATGCCCATGTTAGCGAGTGTGGCTAGGAGTATGTCGTGATTGACTGTATTGAAGGCAGCCGATAAGTCAAGAAGGATGAGTACAGATGGTTGCCCTCATGTTCTGGCTGTTTTTAAGGCTTCTGAGACAGATAGTAAGGCTGTCTCGGTGGAGTGGCCACTTCTGAAACCCGACTGTTTTGGGTCAAGTAGATGGTGATGGGTGAGGAAGTCAGTGACTTGTTTAGAGGCCGCCGTCTCAATGGTTTTCGAGAGGAAGGGAAGCAGTGACACCGGCCGATAATTTTCAACCAAAGCGGGGTTAAGCGAGGCATTAATCACGGATGTGATCGGTGGGACTACTGTAGGAGCGATATCTTGTAGGAGTTTAGAGGGGATGGGATCCAGCAGGCAGGTGGTGGGTCGGTTGTTAATGATCAGTTTGGATACCTCGTCTTCTGAGAGAGGGGTGAACGAGGAGAGCTGCGCTGTTGCACTTTGTGATGTGAAGCAGATACTCCCCCTGCTTCATCCCCCATCTGCCTCCTAGTAGAGGCAGATGTCTCAGGAAATACCTCGCACGGCTCTAAACAGTCGTTAAAGCTCAGATGAAGTCATTGCATCGCTGTGTTTTTTTTCCCCCTGCCATGAGTGGCACTCAGCGCTCTGGAAAATGACTCAACTTATCACCTTGATTCACTCGCTCTCCTCCTTTCACTCAATCTTCCTTTTTTCATTATTCCATGTCTCCTTCACCGAGGTCCCTCTCCTCCTACTGCCGCCTTCTATATCTGTTTCCACTCCGTCACACTCAGCCCTGCACCACGCACACTGCACTAGTTAATGTGATCACTGATGCTGTGATATTCATATTTCTTGCCTCATTTAAATGATTCATGTGTGAAATGACTAGAAGCACTCGGTGGTATTCAGCTGCTCAACAGGCTAATGGACCTGGAGATCATTCTTGTTTGTTTTTAGGCGGTCTCCCTGTTCTGTAAAGTCACCTCAGAAAATCAGCTCACAGCCAGTGAATCAGAAAGTGCATGAATTCAACATTCATCACTTTTATTTCCCTTTATTTATAAACCTGCTTGTTAGTGGACGTCTGATGTTGGGCTGCAGCTGCAGAGCATACATTTCTGTTGACTGTGGTCTTAATAGTTCCAGCCAAGACAGAAAATGACCATAAAATGACTCTGTTGGGGAAGGTAAATATGGCACCTGTGGACCCGGGGTGCAGTTGTTGGTCTGTGCTGTAGGGCCTGTTTAAAGCTACTCTCAAGTCATTTTTGCTCCTTTATGGAACTCATTGGTGTTGAACGGTACACTGGTACTGAAAAAGTACTGTAGTACAGTAGTTACAATAACTGCAATGTCCCAGGTTGAATTCTAACCAGGGAGCTTTGTTGTATTTCATGAGTCTCTCTCTCTCTCTCCTACCCCTCATGTTTTCTGTCTGACATTGTCACCGTCCAATATGAAGACAATTTCTCAGCTTTTTATGTATCATTTTCTTCAGTTTGAATAAGCTGGCATCAAATGCTCAGATTTGTAATCTTCCATTCATTAATCACATAATTACTAAGTGATGTGTGACAGAAACTGTTGGGTTCTGCAGCTGCACATGTTCAGATGTAAATGAGTACTTTATACAGTATAGTGAGTGAGTGTGGAGTACTAATGCTTATCCCTAATAGTCACAGTTTTAGCCAATTATATTCTGTTTAGTCAAAGTTCTTGCCTAGCTACTTGTGTAAAAACGACATTTAAGAAGTTCAGCTTCTCTTAAGAAATATGGAAAATCATATTTGTATGCCTAACAAAAGGTTTGAAAAAAGACGCAAGGACGCACTAATTGATACACAGGATATGCATCAAGGCTAATACACATCAGGTATCAAGCATGATGTGATCAAACCATATTAAGAACAATTCATTGTTTACTCCAGTCATTCATCAGCCATTACAGGTGGCCAACAGCCCTGACCTAATGTTACCTGACATTAAAATGATTCCAACAAGTCTACACACAGTGAGGTCTACACACAGTGAGGTCCACACACAGTCTACACACAGTGAGGTCCACGCACAGTGAGGTCCACACACAGTGAGGTCCACACAGAGTCTACACACAGTGAGGTCTGCACACAGTGAGGTCTGCACACAGTGAGGTCCACACACAGTGAGGTCCACACAGGGTCTACACACAGTGAGGTCTACACACAGTGAGGTCCACACACAGTCTACACACAGTGAGGTCTACACACAGTCCACACACAGTGAGGTCTGCACACAGTGAGGTCCACACAGAGTCTACACACAGTGAGGTCTACACACAGTCTACACACAGGGAGGTCCACACACAGTCTACACACAGTGAGGTCCACACACAGTGAGGTTCACACACAGTGAGGTCCACACAGAGTCTACACACAGTGAGATCCACACACAGTGAGGTCCACACAGTGAGGTCCACACACAGTGAGGTCCACACACAGTGAGGCACAGTGAGGTCCACACACAGTGAGGTCCACACACAGTGAGGTCCACATACAGTGAGGTATACAGATATTAAATGTGGGTTAAAGAGTGAACTGTTGATGAGTTGTGACTTGTAGTCCTTAAGTTTGACTGACTTTTTTTGGGACTACAAACAGATATGTGATATTTAGAGACCAGAAAACCGTGATATGGTTCTTTAAAGTTTGGAGGCATAAATTTAGCCAAGCTTCATTTCCCCAATTAAGGCCAGAAGGCTAGAAAGAACCTGTCCTGTCAAAACCCTGACACTGTCTTTAATCTGCCTGCTCCCCGTTTATCCTCTTAACTGTGTGTGTGTGTGTGTGTGTGTGTGTGTGTGTGTGTGGGAGAGAGAGTGACTGACATACTCCTGGTTCATGACTCGTGTAAAGCTTGACTCATGGCAAAGCTTACCACAGTGAATCCTCTGCTAACTTGCTAGCCTCCGACACGTTCACACGTTCTGAGAGTAGAGATGTGTGGGAATAACGGCCGTCCAGGATGACGTAGCCTCTGTGAGCGGTTATCACGGGGAGCATGCTGTGGTACATGCTGGCTGTGGCAGCACCTGTCTAAGGATGTTCCCTGGATAATGGTATGGTATCTCTGCTGTCACTCGGAGAGAGTTGCACCTCTAGGTGGGTATCAGGCCAGACAAGGCACCTACCACAGAGAAAGACAAACTAAATTGGTAGAATTGTTTTTGGTAGGACTGTTCTGTAGCCTAAGATATCTTGTGTTTGTCATTCATGCTCACTTCTGATACAACCATTGTTTGTTTGAGGTCTTAGATGGCATTTGTAGAAGACACTTTATCTGATTAGTTTTGTCACTGGTTTAAAGAGAAACAAGTAGGAGTCTATTGTTAGACCTATTGGATATCAAACCAAAACCTGGTAACAACCATCTCGGTTGTTATTTATTATTTATTTATCTTGGTTGCATTTGTAGAACCTGACGGAAAGCTTGCATCAAACATTCCGTACACTGTTCTAATTTTGATCAGACAGTTCTCGATCAAAACATTTTTTTTGAATGGCTGTTGAGACAACATTAGAGAGCACCATATCATATCAGCACTAGCAGTGAACATTTACCCAGTCCTGCTTCAGACATTTTGTGCTTTTCAAGAAATCCATATGGGCAGTGTTTGCTTTCAGACATGTGCCTGAACACACTGATGTCTCAGGCTCATGGACCACTAATGCATTTAGGATCCTTTAGCATTTGGCAGAATAGACTGCCAACCTCAAAGTCTGCCATAATCACAAAGATTTGAAACCCAATGAGGAATGATGCCGATGTAACCTTCGAGTGCTGCACTCATGTGTGAAGAAGCAGGTGGAGACCATAAGACAGATGGGAGATGTGCAGGAGGCGATCTATAGCTGGGCTAATGAGTTTTATAGATTAGCACTCACACGGTAGCACAGTTGTCATGACGAACGTTCAGCATGATGGACACAACAAGTATTTATTTTTGACTAATTACTGATTTATTTAAAAAGCCACAATATCTTTCTCTACCTTGCTCTGATATTCAGAGTGTGATGCATCTGATCTTTAGCCTGAGATTTGTTTAGGACCACAGTGCGTGGGTGAGCATGTGTTTGTTTTATGATTATTGCATAGGATGTGGTTTTTGTTGAGTTAGCAATGTCCATCTGAGCTCAGACAGAAAGGTAGTCTCCAGTGCTCGCTCCCTGCCTTAACCCATAACACTCAATAATTTATCAGTTTCATATTATTTCTTCCATGCTATCTCCATATAGTCTCCTTCACATCCTAAATCATTGATTTCATACTCAGTGCTTCCTTTTAGTCTGTTTAAGTTCAAACGCCTGAGCCACTGGCAGTAAAAAGGTGATAGAGTGCTTCCCAGTCAGTCAAAGGTCGCCCGTTCGCCTCTGGACTACTGGAATCAGAACCTTGAAGATAGACAGTCCATTCTCCAGGGTGTTTGTGCTGCTTCACCAGCAGCCAACCGTAACCACAATCATCCCATCTGACTGGAAACTGTGACCAATAGCTGCTAAAAACAAGCTTTCAGGAAGGTCGTTTTAATAGCCCAACTGGGAAGCCTCGGTCCACGTTTACCAGGAACTGACTGCCATTTGATTATTTGTCTGTGTTTTGACACCTGTCATGGCTGGTGGATCTATGCCAAAGTCTAGCTGGCTAGCTGCTGAATCCTATTAACCTTAAGCCATGGATTAGCGTGTTGAAAGGGGGAGGCTGGTGCGCTGACCCTGCCAGAGGTTCATATGCTATATTGGTCTGATCCGTATCACTTTGTTACAAGTTGAGTGAGATACCGTTCCTTCCAGTGGCCGTTACATAACCCCACCTTGGGCTTGCTGTGGCATCACAACCGTTATCGAGTTTACTGTGCTCCTCACTGGGTACATGCTCCAGTTACCAACAGAAATCTGCATTGTGTTGGAGAAGGTATGAAGGTGGACAGTGCCATGAGGCTAAACAAGCTGATGGATGACAGTGAAGTGATTAACAGTCCAGACTAGAATGCTGACCGAGCCGTTACTTGTCATGAACGACAGCTTCCACCCCCTTCACCACACTCTGGTCAGGCAGAGAACACAGGCCGATTCCCCCGAGCTGCCCCACTGAGAGCCACGGGGCATCTTTTGTTTCATCAGCTATTATATGATGAAGAGTGTGTCAGTGTGGGGTGGTGTCGCTGTTGTTTTTCATACTCCCACACTGCCATAACGGCTCTCCACCCACCAGTCACCAGCACCACCAGACCCTGTTGCTCATGTTTTCTTGCTGCTCTGCACTTAAGCACTGTATTCATTATTCAGTATACCTTTTAGTTGATAGTTTTCCTTATTTTTATGCCTTATACAGTATTACACTTCTTTACATTAGTAAATTAGTAGTATGTATACATTAGTAGACATGAATCATAAATTTGACTATTTCCTTAATACATCGCTGCTTGTTACAGTGCATCATATTTATCACTTCACCTCTGCAGTTTCTATTAACTTTGATATGATGACATCTATAAATATACTTTGTTCTACGTACTTACAGTATAGAATATATTGCTACCTATCCACTAGCTATATGTATTTATCATAAATACCCATTCTGTTTACGGTGCATTGGCTACTTGTTACCTCTGCCCATACATCATGAGTCTCACCACATATTATGTTTATTTATTTTTAGAACATTGCACCCAGCATATCACTGGAAAGACTAGAATAGCAACATAACAACAACACTCACTTCTAGTCCAAACCTAAAGCTGAAACGTAGCTTCAAGCTCAAATGATGAGCCCACTAGTTTAACTTTGACTTCTCGCTACAAAACTCTGTGGTGTGAACTGACCCCTCTGAACTGTCTTCTGTCCTGCAGTGGAGGAGTCAGACATTATAGACTTGGAGAAGCGCTATTGGCTGCTGAAAGCCCAGTCCAGAACTGGCCGCTTTGACTTGGAAACCTTTGTCCCATTGGTCTCTCCTCCCATCCATGCCTCACTGAGTGAAGGTAAGACAATATTTACCTGTATGTCTCATGGGGATGTCATGTGTGAAAATCTACATATCTCTTCAGGCTTTTAAATTCAGAATACAGTCTCTCTTTTTGTATAGACCTTACCTTGTTATTGATTGTTTTCCAGGCTTGTTTCACGCCTTCGATGAGAATCGGGACAATCACATCGACTTTAAAGAAATCTCTTGTGGACTCTCGGCGTGCTGCAGGGGGCCTGTCGCTGAAAGGCAGAAATGTAAACCATGCTGTGTTTTGAATTCATTACAGATACATAAATCCCCGTGGCCTCACATTGTTTTTATCATACGAAATACAGTCCACCACTTCTTTCGAGCTGTAATCTGTAATTTCAGTGTAAGATGGAGAGTGAGAAAGTTTTTGTAAAGTGCTAAATTGGTTCTGCAGGTCATTAGTGCACATTGTTATCAGAATTGCGTGCAGGATTTCCCCCTAACATACCAAACAGCCTGCTGTTGGCTTTCCAGGCAGTAGAAACAGTATTGTGCTTCGTCACCATGTTTGTATTCGTCACTACATCTCTCTGTTTTACCACCAGTTTGCTTCAAAGTGTTTGATGTGGACCGTGATGGGGTTCTGTCACGAGATGAACTCCATGAAATGGTGGTGGCCTTGCTGGAGGTGTGGAAGGATAATCGCACAGACACACTCCCTGTAAGTTCACACACACACACACACACACACACACACACACACACACACACACACACACAGAACATAGATGTAGGTGTGGCCTGTATGTAGACAAAGGGTCCTGCTCTACAGACTTATCAAGCTTATCAAACTCTCTCTCACTAAGTATGTTGCCTCATCTCTGGTGCTGATGTGGCGAACCGACATTCACTGTCACTTTCTCCAGGAAGTTGAGTGGTGCTAGGAACAGGAAATCCTTTGAGGGGGAGAAATCAAGGCCTTGAAAGTTTTTTGAAAATAGACATGGCTCGTTGGATGTGCATGAATTTGTATATTTTTGTACCTGATACTAGTGAACAGGCCCGTGTTCTGCTGGGTTCTGTCTGCCTCGACAGTGTGACAATCACCTGCATACAAGTCAGTGTTTAAAGTCAAATGATGCAGGTTAAACAGTGACGAGGATCGGGAGAAAGCTTTAAGTTAACCTTCACCTTAACAACGCTTCAATATTGACTGACTGTTAAAGAGTCTGTCAGCTGTTGGAATGAAGGACCTGTGGTGGAGCTCCTTCTTACATGGTGGGAGTAGCAGTCTATTGCAGGAGGAGCTGTTTAAGGCCTCCACAGTCTCATGCAGGAGGTGAGAGGAGTTATTCATGATGGATGTCAGCTTTGCTAGCATCCTCCTTTCCTCTACTTCCTCTGTTGAGTCTAGTGGGCAGTCCAGGACAGAGCCGGACGACTGCGTAGAACAAAACACATGCCACCCCAATGTCATACAAGGTTTTTAACAGAGTCCTGCACACTCCATGGACCCCAGACCCCTCAGCAAGTGGAGATGAATAACAATTTGTAGTTTTATGGGGGGGTTACAATTATTCTATGTGAACAGCAATTCTGTGGCTGTAGCTAACGTTCTCAAAGAGGGTTGGTAAACACAGGTTTTGTTAACAGACACAATGGTACTAAACATGGCAACCTCACCGTGATGGGACTCTTTACATTTTCTTCTGTACAGATGAAATAAATGTGGTATAATGTGTTGATTTTTTGTGCTTTAACTGTAGACCTTATGCTAAGCTAGGCTGACAAGGTTTCATGTAGGCACAGACGTGAGATCAATCCCAATCGTCTCATCTTATTCTCAGAATAAAATGCTAAACGATTTTGTTCTTTTTGTATGTATGATGTTGCAAACAGGCTGACAGATTTGATATAATTACTCAGGTTTTTCTACATTCTTTTTGACAGTAGCAGCTGAGGATGAGGTGTCTGGACTTTGCTTCTTTATGCTAATATATTGTGTTGCCTTGCAGGAGCTACACAGTAGCGTGTCAGACATAGTAGAGGACATTCTGAAGATGCATGACACAACCAAGGTGAGACAGGACTCTTGCTGACAGAATCATTATTGATGTAGCTGTCAGGGAGTTAAGCCTTCGACTTCCATCCCATCTTATAATTTTATTTTATAACCTTGATTCAGAGAAAGTCAACATCACTTTATACTCAGCTCCAGCTTCAACCTGCTTCACATTTATGAAGTTCCTCACATTGTCACTGGGAGCTGCCCAGTACACCTACAGCAGCCTTCTTGTCTTACCTTCAAGCTATTTTCACCCACAACAACCGTATCAGATAAACAGATTTTCTTCATCACTTTCAAGGTCTCAAAGCAGTGTATATTTTCAGAATGGTGCGTCTGAGTATGTTGACCTTTGTGTGTTTTTTGGCCCCTTGCCAGCTGGGTCACCTGACCCTGGAAGACTACCAGATCTGGAGTGTGAAGAGCGCTTTGGCCAATGAGTTCTTAAACCTGCTTTTCCAGGTCAGTGCACCCACATAACTGTAGCTATATGACTGATACTGATGTTGAAATACTTTATTTTCCTTTGTTTTCTACATCTTTGTGTATTTGTCTCGGTCCAGGTCTGCCACATAGTGCTGGGGCTCAGACCTGGTACTCCTCAGGAGGAGGGACAAATCATCAGGTGCATGTCTGACCTCTTTAACTGTCATGTCATTGTATACAGCTTTGAGGAATATGCTGTCAGATATAATGTGTGTGTGTGTGTGTGTGTGTGTGTGTGTGTGTGTGTGTGTGTGTGTGTGTG
>NW_020852075.1:43712-142933 GCF_000972845.2 Larimichthys crocea | reverse complement strand
TGACAGATTGAGTTTTAACAGTTGCGATTTGCTAGCGGTGAAAGGGTGATGGTGCTGTGAATGGAAAAGTTTAACCACATATATCTCCCTCCTGACCTTTCCATTCCTGAAGTAGGCTCCTGGAAGCCTGCCTTAAAAAAAAAAAAAACACATTATTAAAATAACATCTTTATAAAAAAACGAATTGAGAACTGAAAAAAGTATTAAACATATAATGTATATCATCTTTAAGGCCCCGCTCAGGAAATCATGGCACCGGTCTAGACACAAACAAACTAGCACTGAACTGTCGTGTATTTATGGAGAATGAGTGGTGTACAACCAAGTCAGCATTGCACAAATCACCACTGACATTTTAGGCGACTGTGGGATGAGACACAGTGTGGCATGAATGCCTAAGTCATGATCACACACAAGACTGTGAGAGCGTGAGGGGAGATGTCTGTAAGGTGGAAGGTTTCCTGAAATGTGTTGTAACGCACGACTTCTACCTGAAAGGAGCATTTTAATTTTATTATGATTAATACTGTCACAGGACTTTTCAGGGTACAGATTGGCCGACACACTGCTGTGAAGCGATAGTGGACTATTGACTTATATTTTCCCTATGACCGCTATCGCTAAAATTTAGAACAACCGTTTTTTTTTTTGTTGTTGTTTTTTAAAAGCTTGTCACGATACCAAATTTTTCAACAATCATTCGTGGACCTGTGGATCAGAACAGGTCTCTGACTGCTTGGGGCTGCGTTTTACGACTTGCATTTAAAACTCCGAATCTGGATCCAATGGGGTTGGCTTTGCGTTAACACTGGGAATTCAGGTTGTAATGTCGCGATCACATGATACTCGGTGTAAATGTTTTTTCATTCTGGCTGGCTCACAAGTGATAAACATGCAGGTAACATCACCTCATGACTTATGGCCATACTGGCATACATTCAAAATGCGTTTAGTATGCGAGTATATTGGTTACATCTATGTTATGGCATGAGACAGGAGAAGGAGGTAGGAGGAGCGCGAGGGTTTTGTTTTTTGTTGGGCTCAGCAAAGGCACTGTTTTAGTGCCTTCTCCACCACAGCTTGTTGTCTTGGCAAACCTTTGACACTAATACCATGTTTGGATCAAGTGTAAGAAAGTGTGGCACGCAAGACAGAGGAGACCACAGTCCTCGACCTAGACGTTAGCAAGTTTCATGAGATGTCTTCAGACGAGCGATATGAACGTCTGGTGATGCACTGGCAGAGCAGCGGCGGGTGTAGTGCTGGGCTGATGGAAGACGAGGTGCCATCACTGGAGGACAACAGTATTTCTTGTAGTCGGCTCAAAGTCTCATCCCATGCCCTGGTGTCGGCCATCTTCTTCCTTCACCACTTTGGGAGGAACTGCGAGTAGTTGACCCCCCTGCTGCTCGTAGAAGAGGATGTAGGCTGGTCTGTGTCGCATCTCCTCAGAGTGCACTTGCTCCGGGTGAAGAAGAGAAAACCGTGGAGGCTGTGACTGATTTGTGAGGGGAACAGGGTTATGTTGTTACCATAGCAGAGATAGTACAACATTTAAGACTGTGATGACATGGATGCCACCACTATGTCCCACTGAAGTCAATCATTTTACAATACTGGGACTAATAATGGAGTCCATATTCTTTTTTAGTTCATTGTAGAGGGCATATGTATGGAAGGGGGAAATTCATACATGCTTCATGACTACACTACAACAAATGACCTTCTGTGCCACGACATCAACAGTCATAAACATTATAGATGTGACTTATGATGGATATGATTCTAAGTGTCTTATGAAGCTCTGAATAGTGATAAATTAGATGGTTGATGAATTATAACACATATAGACTACTATTTCACCGTAATATCCACACCACACAAACACACCACACACACAACAAACACACACACCACACACCCACACACACACATCCACACACATCACAACAACTCGGTGTAGCACTCATAGTATAAATAACAGGTCCATGCCATAAGTTATCCATTGTATGGTGTGAGAAAGTGAAGTAACAGATGATGCATCTATAATAAGCCATGCTTTCATCATAATGTTTCATTGTTGGTGCATTTAAAGAATGTATGCTACTCAATCCAATTATCATTCATATTTCATATATTCAAAGTTAGACTCCTCCATTTGTTGTGGCCTGTTGAATGGGCTTGGCTGTAATAAGTAACTACGATAATTACACGTTGCTTGGTGAAGATTGTTTGTGAGGTCTGTCTGCACAGAAACAGGATCGAGAAATGCATGCAAGCAACACCGAGTATGTGACTTGACGGTAAGTTTGTTCACTGATGTCAACAGATCAACGGATTGAGGCAAAAAAGTCCGCCCATCATCAACTAGATGATTCATATTACCAAGATTTGGTATGAAGAGTACTCTTTATAATGTAGAGCTAGAAAATGAAACCGATCCACAGACTTTTGATTTCTTACACAACATACACCATCCAGATGTTTACAACATAATATAGTTACTGCCACAGGTGACACTACAGTCGTATTTTCGCCAGAGGAGAATTTGAGGATGAGGACCATCAGGTCCTCAGCACAAAAACAACAATCCACTCCAGAGCCACAGCTGTGACGTTACCCTCAACTTTGTTCTTATCTGTGAAGGTTAACACTGACGCTAGCTACTTCCTTTAGGGCGACAAACTCACTGTTAAAGGAACATATGTAACTTTTCTTTAACAGATTTCTACTCCATTTGTGCTCCAGGTACGATCACCCATGAGAAGTACTAATGCTTTACAGCACTTAAGTCACACACCTCCAACTATTTGACTGATTTTAGTGAAACTGGATCCATTTTATGGAGAAAATGTTTTTCTGTTTTCCTCTGATGTCCTCCGGTGGCTTGGGACTGACTTTTAGTCGGTGAGAACCGACGTGGAGCTGGGCTGGACTGCTGTTGGACTAGTAAGTAAAAATATAATAATAATAACGATTGTATTGTAATAATAATTGATGTTTTGGTTGTCCACAACTCCAAAGGGACACTTTTATCTGTGTGTGAGTTGTTTAGTCCAGTTAAGGTGTGCTAGGTGTGAAACATCTTACCTTACAGCTGCTGTCATTGTAAACAGACCATTTATCATTGGGGTTTTTGGCATATGTCACCTAGGGCCTCCTCCCATGATTCCTGAATGCACTGAAGAGAGCAGAAAATGTTGTGAGAGCCATCCAAACCCACTGTATGGTGTGTGTGCTCTGATGTGTTGCTACTTACTGATATTGCATAGGGTTGTAGATGGCGTCCAGACCATGTTGTCTCTGTGCTGTAGCCGTGAGTTGTCGGGGTCCATGCTGCTCTCAGTGCTGCACGTCTGAGCTCAGCCCGTTGCTGTCGCCGTTCATCAGCACCACGTCGCAGTGTGGCTGCTGAGGCGCCCGGTGCCCACACGAGGTCTTGACGTCACCACGTCCCGGATCCGAGAGGACCGGTGCCACGGCCCTGCTGTGCTCCATCTGTGTCTGTGTCCTGTGGTTCGGACTCGGAGTCCAAGGCCTCCCTGCTGTTGGAGAGGCGGTGTCTGCTGCACAACTGAGGCAGGCGTAGCCGGCCTGGCCTGCGACCCCCCTGCCGGTCTTTGGGCTGCCGGGGGTGCTGGTCGGGTGAGAGAGGGTGCTGACCTCTGCTAGAAGCAGGGGAGGCTGTTGAGAAACCACAGGGTTAGATACACTCCCTCTGCACAGGCCCCAACACTGCTCTCTTATATATATTTACACACACTTCTGTCTGTTATGTTCCACATGGGCATGCTCTTAATCATCAAACCCACATAAGGAAAAGAATCTTTAAAAATGTGTTCTGTGCCTCAGAGTGGTTTTTAATAACTAAATCAGGGTTGAATCAACATGTGGCACCTTGGGGAGGTTGCAGAAGCCACGCGGGGCAGAGAGAGATAGAGGACAGGTTATCTTCTCCGATCCTCAGCAGATCCTCGCTCTCACTGCGGGAGTGGAGGCAGTGCTGCCTCCAGGTCTCTGGGAGCCAGGAGGCGCTGGGGCAAAGTTTTTCCCTCGGAACTTGACAATCTTCTGGGACTTATCCCCGCGTCCATTTACAAAACTGAAACGCTTCAGGTGGACGATCTGAAGAAGAGGACGCATTTCACATGTATTGTCCTTGCCGTAACACAGCTGAAAAACCAACATGTCGAGCTCTCCACAAAAAAACTACCCCCGTGAGACCAGAGCTCAGTTAGAAGTGCCACTGACCAGAACTGGTGGCAGCCTCCAGAGGTCCAGCTTCTTGGTGGCAAGCCGGTGTTCTTGCCTTGGAGCAATAGTGAAGCTCGTCCTCGCCCAGCTCTTCCTCGCTGGTGAAGGCCTTCAGACAGCTATCCAAGCTGATGGGCTCAGCCTGGCCCGACGGGACTGCTCCACACTGCAGTGCTCCTCCACGATCTGCAGGGAGACCACGACGCTCATGATACAGTGGACAGTGTGTTCTTCACACCAGGACACCCAAGAGAGGAGACCCAGTACATGTCATTTCTGTATTCTGAATCAGACGTCAGTTATCTGTCAGCTGTATGTGATTCTGTTTTAAGCAGTATTTCTATGCTTTTTCAAAGTTGCAGTCAAGCAGCTTTGACAGTGACTGGCAGCACTAATCTTTGCTGTACACACACCAGCTGACAGGTCACTGCATCCTTTGTCTGATTGAGCATTAAGCAGCTCACTGGGGGACTCTGTGTGGTCAAACTCTGAACTACAGCAGGTTTATTTATCTCCCATTTTACAACATTAAAAACCGTCTGAAGTACAGTGACAGTCGAAAACCTTGACCTAATTTCCAGAAACAGAAAGGTGAAGCTCGCGATAAAGCCAGGTTCAAAATTCTTGATTCGGTTTGTTGACATATTACCAGTCAAAGGTTTTTACAGCCAAAAAAAAAAAAAAAAAAGACTTTTCTCCATGTTTTAATGAATTCAATGTTGTATAAATCGGCCCTGAATGACGTCATGAACCAATTCCTCTGTGCAAAGCATCAGCATATAGACAGGAATCAGAATGATGGTTTGGTGTTAGGTGTCCTTGTTGAGAAATATACAATAAGTTTTTTATGGTTACAACCTTCTGAACTTTATGTTTTAAAAGTGCTACTTTTGGTGAAATCTACAGACACAAACAAAGTCAATGAAACATAAATGTAAATTTTGAGTGCTTTCCCTAGTGTGAAAGAAGACATGATGACAGACCACACTGCCAGTGCATGAGAAACTGCCTGTTTACATTTTCATAGAATGTCCTCTACAACGCTACATTTTACTTTGTCTGGGTGACTTCATCTGCTGTTCTAACCTTGGAGAGAGAGAATATATGTGGTGTGTGTGAGTTTGAGAGAGAGAGAGAGAGAGAGGAGAGAGAGGAGAGAGAGAGAGCGAGAGAGGAGAGGGAGAGAGAGAGGAGAGAGGAGAGAGGAGAGAGAGAGAGTGTGTGTTTTTACCCTCTTCCTGGGCGTCGTGTACCGGAGGTGCAGGGGCGGTGGGGTCCCAGTCCACAGCTATATAAGGCATTTCCTACGAGGCTTCGGTCCTCTGTACACTCTATTGTACAACCTCTACAGAACCTGGAAAATACCACACACACCACACACACCACACACCACACCCCCACACACACACACACACACACACAACACCACCACACACAAACACACACACACACACACACAGAAGATCAGGCAACTTTCACTCTGACCAAAACTAGGATGAAAAGCAAAAATTCGCGTGATGCCCTTGTAAATGATAATGTTAATTCATTTACATGTGACTTGCTGACTTCTGTGTTGTGTTTGTGTGTGTGTGTGTGTGTGTGTGTGTGTGTGTGTGTGTGTGTGTGTGTGTGTGTGTGTGTGTGTGTGTGTGTGTGTGTGTGTATTTCCAGGTTCTGTAGAGGTTGTACAATAGAGTGTACAGAGGACAGAGCCTCTGTAGGAAATGCTTATATAGCTGTGGACTGGGACCCCACCGCCCTGCACCTCCGGTACCAGACCTCCCAGGAGAGGGTAAAAACACACTCTCTCTCTCTCTCCTCATCTCCTCCTTCTCCATCCTCGCTCTCTCTCATCTTCCTCTTCTCTCTCTCTCTTCTCTCCTCTCTCTCTTCAAAACTCACACCAAAACACAACAAACATATATTCTCTCTCTCCAAGGTTAGAAACAGCAGATGAAGTCACCCCAGACAAAGTAAAATGTAGCGTTGTAGAGGACATTCTATGAAAATGTAAACAGGCATGTTTCTCATGCACTGGTCAGTGTGTTCTGTCATCATGTCTTCTTTCACACTAGTGGAAAGCACTCAAAATTTACATTTATGTATTCATTTGACTTTGTTTGTGTCTGTAGATTTCACCAAAAGTTAGCACTTTTAAAACATAAAGTTTCAGAAAGGTTGTAACATAAAAAATTATTTGTATATTATCTCAACAAGGACAACATAACACCAAACCATCCATTCTGATTCCTGTCTATATTCTGATGCTTTGCACAGAGGAATTTGTTCATACGTCATTCAGGCCGATTTATACAACATTGAATTCATTAAAACATGGAGAAAAGTCTTTTTTTTTTTTTTTTTGGCTGTAAAAACCTTTGACTGTAATATGTCAACAAACCGAATCAAGAATTTTGAACCTGGCTTTATCCGAGCTTCACCTTTCTGTTCTGGAAATTAGGTCAAGGTTCTGACTGTCACTGTACTTCAGACGGTTTTAATGTGTAAATCTGGAGATAAATAAACCTGCTGTAGTTCAGAGTTTGACCACACAGAGTCCCCAGTGAGCTGCTTAATGCTCAATCAGACAAAGGATGCAGTGACCTGTCAGCTGGTTTGTGTACAGCAAAGATTAGTGCTGCCAGTCACTGTCAAAGCTGCTTTGACTGCAACTTTGAACAAAGCATAGAAATACTGCTTAAAACAGAACTCACATACAGCTGACAGATAACTGACGTCTGATTCAGAATCAGAATGACAGTACTGGGTCTCCTCTCTTGGGTGTCCTGGTTGTGAAGAACACACTGTCACTGTATCATGAGCGTCGTGGTCTCCCTGCAGATCGTGGAGGAGCACTGCAGTGTGGAGCAGTCCCGTCGGGCCCAGGCTGAGCCCATCAGCTTGGATAGCTGTCTGAAGGCCTTCACCAGCGAGGAAGAGCTGGGCGAGGACGAGCTCTACTATTGCTCCAAGTGCAAGACACACCGGCTTGCCACCAAGAAGCTGGACCTCTGGAGGCTGCCACCAGTTCTGGTCAGTGGCACTTCTAACCTGAGCTCTGGTCTCACGGGGGTAGTTTGTTTTGTGGAGAGCTCGACATGTTGGTTTTTCAGCTGTGTTACTGCAAGGACAATACATGTGAAATGCGTCCTCTTCTTCAGATCGTCCACCTGAAGCGTTTCCAGTTTGTAAATGGACGCTGGATCAAGTCCCAGAAGATTGTCAAGTTCCCGAGGGAAAACTTTGACCCCAGCGCCTTCCTGGCTCCCAGAGACCTGGAGCAGCACTGCCTCCACTCCCGCAGTGAGAGCGAGGATCTGCTGAGGATCGGAGAAGATAACCTGTCCTCTATCTCTGCCCCCGCTGGCTTCTGCAACCTCCCCAAAGGTGCCACATGTTGATTCAACCCTGATTTAGTTATTACAAACCACTCTGAGGCACAGACCACATTTTTAAAGATTCTTTTCCTTTATGTGTTTGATGATTAAGAGCATGCCATGTGGAACATAACAGACAGAAGTGTGTGTATATATATATATAGAGAGAGCAGTGTTGGGCCTGTGCAGAGGGAGTGTATCTAACCCTGTGGTTTCTCAACAGCCTCCCCTGCTTCTAGCAGGAGGTCAGCACCCTCTCTCAGCCGGACCAGCAGCCCCTCCGGCAGCCCAAAGACCGGCAGTGGGGGTCGCAGGCCAGGCCGGCTACGCCTGCCTCAGTTGGGCAGCAGACACCGCCTCTCCAACAGCAGGGAGGCCTTGGACTCCGAGTCCGAACCACAGGACACAGACACAGATGGGAGCACAGCAGGGGCCGTGGCACCGGTCCCTCTCGGATCCGGAGACGTGGTGACGTCAGAGACCTCGTGTGGCACCGAGGCGTCCAGCAGCCACTGCGACGTGGTGCTGATGAACGGCGACAGCAACGGGCTGAGCTCAGACTGCAGCACTGAGAGCAGCATGGACCCCGACAACTCACTGCTACAGCACAGAGACAACATGTGTCTGGACGCCATCTACAACCTCTATGCAATATCAGTAAGTAGCACACATCAGAGTCACACACACACATACACGTGGTTTGGATTGGCTCTCACACATTTCTCTGCTCTCTTCAGTGCCATTCAGGAATCATGGGAGGAGGCCACTATGTGACATATGCCAAAAACCCCAATGATAAATGGTACTGTTACAATGACAGCAGCTGTAAGGTAAGATGTTTCACACCTTAGCACACCTTAACTGACTAAACACTCACACAGATAAAAAGTGTCCCCTTTGGAGTTTGGACAACCAAACATCAATTATTATTACAATACAATCGTTATTATTATTATTATTTTTACTTACTAGTCCAACAGCAGTCAGCCCAGCTCCACGTCGGTTCTCACCGACTAAAAGTCAGTCCCAGAGCCACCGGAGGACATCAGAGGGAAAACAGAAAACATTTTCTCCATAAAATATGATCCAGTTTCACTAAAATCAGTCAAATAGTTGGAGGTGTGTGACTTAGTGCTGTAAAGCATTATGTACTTCTCATGGGTGATCGTACCTGGAGCACAAATGGAGTAGAAATCTGTTAAAGAAAAGTTACATAATGTTCCTTTAACAGTGAGTTTGTCTGCCCTAAAGGAAGTAGCTAGCGTCAGTGTTACCTTCACAGATAAGAACAAAGTTGAGGGTAACGTCAGCAGCTGTGGCTCTGGATTGGATTTTGTGTTTTGTGCTGATGACCTGATGGCGTCCTCATCCTCAAATTCTCCTCTGGCTAAAATACGACTGTAGTGTCACCTGTGGCAGTAACTTATTATGTTGTAAACATCTGGATGGTGTTATGTTGTAAAGAAATCACAGTCTGTGATCAGGTTTATTTTCTAGCTCTACACTGATAAACTGAGATACTTCATTACCAAGTCTTGGTAATATGAATCATCAGTTGATGATGGAGCGGACTTTTTGCCTCAATCCGTTGATCTGTTGAATCAGTGAACAACTTACCGTCATGTCACATACTCGGTGATTGCATGCATATTTTCTGATCCTGTTTCATGTGAGACAGACCTCACAACAAGCTCACAAAGCTAACGTTAATTATCGTAGTTACTATTACAGCAAGCCAATTCAACAGGCCACAACAAATGAGGAGTCTAACTTTGAATATATGAAATATTGAATATTAATTGATTGATGTAGCATACATTCTTTAAATGCACCAACAATGAAACATTATGATGAAGCATGGATTATTATAGATGCATCAATCTGTACTTCACTTTACTCAACACATACAATGATAACTTATGGCATGGACTGTTATTGTATACTATGAGTGCTTACTACAGTTGATTGTTGAGGTGTGTGTGTGTGTGTGTGTGTGTGTGTGTGTGTGTGTGTGTGTGTGTGTGTGTGTATTGGTGAATATAGGTAGTTATAATGTGTTATAATCAGTCAACCTCTAATTTATCACTAGTCAAGAGCTTCCATAAGACACTTGAAGTCATAATTCATCATAAGTCACATCTATAATGCTTTATGACTGTTGATGTAGTGCATCAGAAGGCATTATGTGTGAGTGTAGTCATGAAGCATTATGAATTCCCCCTTCATAAATGTGCCCCTCTAAATGAACTAAAAAAGAACATGACTCCATTATTATGTCCAGTATTTGAAAATGATTGACTTCAGTGACATCTAGTGGTGGATCCATGTCATCACATGTCTTAAATGTTTTACTATCTCTGCTATTGTAACAACACATAACCCTGTCCCCTTCACAAGATCAGTCACATGACCTCCACGTGTTTTCTCTTCTTCACCAGGAAGTGCACTCTGAGGAGATCGACACAGACTCAGCCTACATCCTCTTCTACGAGCAGCAGGGGGTCAACTACTCGCAGTTCCTCCCAAAGGTTGACGGCAAGAAGATGGCCGACACCAGTAGCATGGATGAAGACTTTGAGTCCGACTACAAGAAATACTGTGTCCTCCAGTGATGGCACCTCGTCTTCCATCAGCCCAGCACTACACCCGCCGCTGCTCTGAGCAGGCAGCACCAGACGTTCAGATCTGCTCCGCTCTGAAGAATTCTCATAAACTGCTAACGGCTAGAGTCGGACTGTGTCTCTCTGTCTTGCGTCGCAGCACTTTCTACACTTGATCGCAAAACATGGATTAGTGCAAAGGTTTGCCAAGACAACAAAGCTGTGGTGAAAGCACTAAACAGGTGCACTTTGCTGAGCCCAACAAAACAAACCCCTCCGCCGCCTCCTCCTCCTTCTCCTTCTCATGCCATAACATACATGTAACATATACCTGCATACTAAACGCATTTCTGAATGTATGCCAGTATGGCCATAAGTCATGAAGTGATGTTACTCTGCATTTATCACTTGTGAAGCCAGAATGAAAAAAACATTTACACCCGGAGTTATCATGTGATCCGAGCATTACCACACTAATTCCAGGTGTTAACGCAAAGCCAACCATTGGATCCAGATTGAGTTTTAAATGCCAAGTGTTAACGCAGCCCAAGAGTCAGAGCACCTGTGTCTGATGCCACAGGTCAACGTGATGTTGAAAATTTGGATATCGTGACAAGCTTTAAAAAAACAAACAAAAAAAAAAACGGTTGTCTAAAGATTTTATTAGCGATAGTGTCACTAGGGAAAATATAAGTCATATGCTACCTCATCGCTTCACGCAGTGTGTCGGCCAACTGTACCCTAGAAAGTCTGTGACAGTATTAATAATAATAATAATTAAAATGCTTCCTTTCAGCGTAGAAGTCGTGGTTACACACATTTCAGGAAACCTTCCCCTTCAGAAATCTCCCCTCACGCTCTCACAGGTCTTGGTGTGGACATGAAATTAGGCATTCATGCCACAACTGTGTCTCATCCCACAGCTGCCAAAATGTCAGTGGTGATTTGTGCAATGCTGACTTGTGTGTACACATAACTTCTCCAAAAATACACGAACAGCTTCAGTGTGAGTCTTGGTGTGTTTAGGACAGGTGCCATGATTTAAAAAGAGAGGGGCTTAAAGGATGATATACATTATATGTTTAATACTTTTTTCAGTTCTCAAATGCGTTGTTTTATAAAAGATTTATTTTAATGTGATTTTTTTTTTTTTAAGGCAGGCTTCAGGAGCTACTTCAGGAATGGGAAGGGTCAGGAATGGAGATATATGTGGTTAAACTTTCCTTCACAGCACCATCACACCTTTCACCTGCTGCAATTCTCAACTGTTTAAACTCATCTGTCACACTCATGTTCTCACCCTCCCCAATGAGATGCAAGAAATGGTTGCAGTCACTTAATCGTAGTAACAAATTGATTTTACCTGTCATTTTAACATTCTATTAATTAAAGAGTAACTTAAGAGTAGTCACAGCTGGACACATAATGGTTAGTTTAAAAAGAAACGCATCAAAATGGATCCTGGAAAATCAGATATTGTCTTTTAAATTCCACACATTGGTCTTTCTGGTCAAAACCATAGACTGTATAAAACATGGATGTAGTCTCCATGACGTCACCCACAGGTTTCTGAATAGCAGTGAAGCTCAGTGTAGTGGCTCTCTCAGTACTGCCTCTGCTGGCTCCCAAATATTTCACAAATGGTCAAAGAGGTTGATCGTGTGTGGAGCTGAGGTGGGCTGAATGGTGGCATTCACCTGTCAATCAAAGCGGCCACACTCTTAGTTCAGCATAACTTTAAGCCTTATTTTTAATGTGAACAGGTGAGTTGTATATAAATTCACCCTCAGTACATTTGTCGAGGAAACGAACAAGGAAATTAGCTACATAGACCAAAACAGTTTTTGTACCAGGCTGTAAACATGTTTATTTCTGCTGTGAAGTTGGACATTTGAACATGGGGACTTAAGGAGACTGACTCACTTCTGGAGCCAGACTCAAATGGCTTCTTGAGGAACTGCAGTTTTTGGCACTTCCTCGTTGGTTTCATTCGGCAGGCACAGAGGTTACCACTTAGTCAAAAACCATGCCACCTAGATTACCCACAGTGCACACGACACATTTGTCAGAGTTCACACAGTTCCCTCTGGAACCACAAACTGCTTCGTACAACTGTACAGTACAGCTAAACAGATTTTTATGTGTGAGTTCCTCTTTAACACCAGGCTGTTGTTTCCTGCGCTTAGTTGCCCCCAACCACACTGTCACAGTGTCCTGAAGTACACAAGTACATCACTGCAGCCAAGAGAAACCATTGAGGTTCAGTCAAAACCAGATCTTCAGGGGCTGTTAAGTTACTCTTTAAAAGTCACTCAACACGTCAACGTTCCCATACATCAGGTGCTCTTGTGCATCTTGTGGCACCCTGCTAAATATCTGTGGAGGCTTCACTAACACTTTCCAAATCGAAGTGACCTGGACTTAGAGATGATTTACCCCCCAAAGTGGGTTAATCTGGTCCTAAAGGGTACCACAGACCCAGTCATTTCCTACATGGGAGGTATATGCAACCATTCAAGTCACTGGAAGGTTTCTGGAAATGATGATGTCATTTAGTGCCAAATTATTCCATGTCCAGTTAGTTCTGAGTGTAATTTGGCAAAACACAAGGAAACATTTCAAGAAAGAAATTTGGGTTGTATGAGGAAGCTTCAGTCCCCGTACATAGATCCTCTGATATCAGACGTTGAAGTTGAGAGTTACAGTCTGTGTCTGGACTCTTGTCAGAGCTGTAAGAGTAACGGCGTCACTGCATTTGCTAAATATTGCTTTCATGTGAATATAAACTGTTCCTCATTTTATCTGACGGTTTGGCTGCTTGATGTGTTTGAGGTTAGTTTGGAGACGAACAAACAAATTCACGTTTGTCCGTGTGGCGCTCCTCCACCTCCTGCGTGGGGCTCGGTCTAATCACTGTGAACAGACAGAAGACGGTCTAGCGGCTCCTCCACAATCCTCCACTTTGTCTTTGAGATCACAGGAGATGAATCTCTGTGCTCAGCCCCTTTATTTTAGCTGCTGTATTTATGAGAAGGCGTCATCGTGGATGTATTTGGAGAGATATTTGTCACTGAATGAAAGTTTATTTTTCTTTGCAGAGTACATTTGTTGAACAAATGGAAACGTACAGATGAGTGCTATTTATGTTTGCTTGCTCGGCTCTTTTCCTTTCTCCTTCCCTCCGCCCTCCTGCCTGTACCGAGCTGTCCAGTTTGTGTCATGTTGGAAGCATCGTCACGTGGCTCAAAGGGAAGATCTTCCTGACGTTTTGTAGTGTTTGCTTCACGCTTTAACGGTGCAATAGCTGTCAATGTTTTTTTTAATTTGGGCTGTGTTCCTTCAAACGACTACTTGTGTGATGCTAAGCTTACCACACTTGTAGCTTAAAGTGTATTCACAAAAATACAATTTCAAGTAGGGGTTAATTTCAGCACAATTTTTTTTCCTAATCCAGGAACAAATATGTTCTGCCCGAAAGAACTGAACTCAAATGCTGAAATTGGGCAAACTTCTCATCCTGTGAACAACAGGGATGATATCGTAAGCCCCTCCCACTCACCACAAACCCCGCCCACCCCACCCCCCTCCCCTGAGAAGAATAGTTTGGAGTGTGGACTGGCAGTGCAATCTACTACTGAGCTGTCTGTCAGTGTCTGTAGCCTCTTTTTATTTAAGTTCATTTCTGTCCGATCTGAACCAGAGTTGTTAATTTAAAGAACTTTTTTTGTAACGTGTTTGTTGAAAGAAAGTGACATTGCACTGACATGAAAACATGTACATATAAAAAAAAATGTGTTTTGTAAATAAGCCAATGAAAACTATGTATTTGAATATGAAACTGTACAAAATACTGTACTTGTAGTTGTATATGGAGTGATACCGTTGATCTGTAACAAAATACCCAAGCAACAAATTAAATTCTGCAGAAGAAATGACGACACCAGACTCAACCCTGTTTTTATTTGTATCTACAGAACATTGTTCAGTTCTAATTTGCTGCAGTATGCTGATCACTTTTACTAAATTTGTATATTTAAAAATGCTGTCACTTGGTGTAGTCACCACCTTTGCTTAGCATACATGTTTAGGCTAAAAGCACTTTAAAGTCCCCATGAAGTCATAATTAAAGTGTTGAAATGTTTTTCTCACATCTGTCCTCTGTCCAGCATCTGGACCAACACTGACACAAAGTCATGTTTTCAGTATGTTCAGGTATTCTACATGGTGTTTTAGAGTTTGTCATTTCCTCATAAACCATAAAAAGTTGTTGATGATGTCATCCTGCACTCAGGGGCGTGTACTAATTTTACATCCAATGAAACAAAATGAAAATATGACTTTTAAGTAAAGTTGGAGTTTGACTAATTCAGCCTTCCTGAATCCTCTTTCAGAAGAAATACGATTCATGCAGACTTCACATTATAAGACATCTCCACTGAAATGCTTTTTATTTTTTTATTTGACATTTCTGTAAATGTGCCAGAATTAGATTTATCTGACTACACGTGAAAAATAGCCTGGACAGATGTTACAAAGTCACCTTAAACACAGAACATACACACAGTCATACAAAGAGATCATGTATAAACATGAAGAACAATCATAAAAAGCAAAGCAAATATTAATGTTAGTAGAAACATCAATCAGATCACCCTCAGATACTATTTAAACATTCAACATAGAGGCCCATAATGCTAATGCACATACGAAACTGTACAATGATTGGAATGAAAGGTAATAGAAATATTGACTTAGTAAGGTATCCTTGTTATACACTGACTGAAACATAAAAGCATGCATAAAACACTTGGAAAACTACCCTTCTCCAGGGCATTTAGGGGGCTCCATTTACAGAATATGGCAGAAATGGAATATCATATTTATAACAATATTTTTACAGGTGAATAATAATAAAGAGTCCACCATGTTTAACCACCATGTTTCTACAGCAGCCCAGAATGGACAAACTAATACTGACTCTACATGGGGTGTTTCATGCATGTTTCATGGTCACCATATTTTTTCCTCCAAGCTAGGAAGGACAGGGTGATGTGAGAGGGTTGCAATCAGCAACTGCAGCGCAGTTGAAGCAGCACATCAGTGGTGGTAATGAGGAGGCAAGCGTCACCTTCCACTGTTGATCCCGCTGGTTCCGGGGGTTGGTGCACTAAACTAAGATAGTGAACATGTTGCCATGCTGGCAGCATTTAGCTTCGTCTAAACACGGCTTCACAGAGCTCGTAGCATCCTTCCTCTTTGTAAAGTGTTGCTGCAGTGAGCCTGTCTGCACATGAAAGATGTAACCACACGCAGGGTCTCTGCAGAAACTTCCCAGAAGTGAACTCTGCAACTGAAACAGACCTTTCTATCCTCCGCACCATGTGACAGACCTTTTCTTCACCTCTTATCTAGTCCTGACTGACATGTCTGTCCATGAAGATTTACATTATTGTTACATTTCAAGCATTGGGCCTCAGAGACTGGCTGGCTTACCCGTCAAAGTTTAATACATTAAAAATGTATAATGAGCTTATACATTTGAGGCATTTATAACCAGTACATTAAACCACCCAGCAGCTGTAAAGCAGGTAAAATTAGCTCCACCTCAAGCAGCTACATTAAAATGCATCAGCAATGTGAATCTATAGATTAAACATCAGCATCTCCTTTTTTTTAAAATACATCTTCACTGTGAGAGTGAGTCTTGAAGAGGGAGTTGATTGACCACAGTTGAGTGTTCATTGTATTGGTGCAGAATTTCATGGAGGGTGTGAAACATGTCATGCAGCTCAAACCACTTGCTGCTTCTGTTCGTTTCCTCTGCTTATGTTGTGGTTGACACGCGATGAGAGCTTCTGCTGCTGACAACACCGACAAGGCTGGAGGTTTCCACAACACATGGTTGAATTCATGAGGGCTTACGGACTTTTAGGCAGCTCCAAAGTGAATAAAAACCCAGAATAGAGCCACGCGGAACACTTCAACTCAAAGGCTGATCAGTCAACCAAGAATGGACTTGAAACTGGTGTTCATGAGAACACACAGGTAAGGCTGATTTAGGATGAAACTCTGTTATGAAGTCTAAGTGAGGAAAAATATTCATGTTTTTAATCATCAGTTTGAAAGTTATTTGTGACTAAACCTCAGTATCCTTCCTGCTCAGCCTCTCTTGATCACTAATCAACTAAAATTTCACCCTCCAGCCTGAGGTGACGTTCTTTGACCCAAATCACCTTCGTTTACCAGCCCTTGTTGACACAATGTTTGATAATTGCTCCTCCTGTCCGTGTCCAGGTGGTCTCCCAGATCCCCAAGGTAAGACTTTACATCAGTTGTGTTCACACTGTGACACGCTGCGGGATCAGGTTGGAGCTGACTGTTTTGGTTCTGTCACGTCTTTCAGGTTGGACCCTGGGTGTGCTTCCCTCCATCCTCATAGCGCTCCTCTCCTTAATCATCCTGGTGCTCACACTGCTGGGGGCTGCATGTCTCAAAAAGTAAGAGGCTGAACATTTTTTAAAAAAGTGGATGATCTGTCCTCAGAGTCATTAGATTTTTTTTATGCAGGTTTATCGCCTGAAGAGGATCATATTCAAGACTAACTCTACAGATTATTTTTATTATCATCGGTTTCAGTTAAAGAAGACTCAGAACTTTAGTTTTCACAGCAGAATAAACTCGTCTGAGCAGGTAGCAGATCTATGAAAAGCAAAATTGTATTTTTTGATCCATCTAACAACAACAAGCATTGTGCTCTTTTCCTGCTCAGTGGTCCTCGTGATCATGTCTGATCTATATTTTAACTTGTTTTTTTTTTTAAGATTATTTTTTTGGCTTTTTATGATAGGACAGCTGAAGATAGACAGGAAGCAGGGGGCAGAGAGAGTGACATGCACTAAAGGGCCATCCGATGCGGGATTCGAACCGGGGCCGGCTGCAGCGAGGACTGTAGCCTCTTACACACGGGGCGGCCACTTAACCCACTACGCTACTGACCGCCTCCAACTTGTTTTTTATATTAAATCACTATCAATTAATCACTCTCATTGAATTCACAGGCACTATATAAATCTGAAATTGACATTTATGACCTTGATCGATCCTTAGAGCCAGCAGCAGGTTTTGGTTTGGAGTGTCTCAATAATTTCATTTCATTTCATTGATGTCCTAAAATGTGCAAGACGAACTCTCATCAAAATGTCCATGTGGATAACATTTCCACTTGCCTCTGTCGTATATATTGAGATCAGCACTAGTTAGCATATGTTAGCATGCACAGACACATTGCCTATTTTAACTTTTGTTTTGCAGGTGAATATATTTTTCTATTTTATTTTCAGCTGCCTTGCAGAAACCTTTCTCCCTTTTTTAGCCTTTTATTTATTTATTTATTTATTTATTTATTTATTTATTTATTTGTGTGGTGTGTGTTTGTGTGTAGGAGTGAGGAGAGAGAGACGAGGAGAGCGTAGAGAGAGAGAGACTACTGGTGATCGACTGTGATGATGTGTTTGGGAAGAAGAGTGACGAAGAAAAGCGACGAAGGAGAGAGAGCGAGAGAGACTGTGTGTGTGTGGTGTGTCGTGTTTGTGGTGTGAGAGAGAGAGAGAGAGAGAGAGAGAGAGAGAGAGAGAGGACTGTGTGTGTGTGTGTGTGTGTGGTGTTGTGAGTGAGTGAGTGCGTGAGTGAGTAGTGAGTGAGAGAGAGAGAAGAGAGAGAGAGGACTAATGTTAGCAGTTAGCCTGTCTTTACAGCTAGCGCTATGTGCTAGCTGCTCTGCTGTCTCTGTTCGGCCATTTTCACAAGAACCAGTTCAAATGAAGCCATAACTGCTACTAAAAAATGGCCACTGGGCTGCTGCAACTGTGTCAGTTGGAACGGCAGTTTGAAAATCCTGACCGAGAGAGAGGGAAAATGCTGAGACAGTCCTCGAAAGAGGAGGGCTCTATGGCCAAACCTTATTTCCACATTGAACCGACATAACTGGGGGCATCGCATGCCCTTCCTGATCGTTTTACATAGTTATTTTGTGTCGATAAACTGAAGAAACGTGCCCTCGGAGGCAAGAGAGAGAAACGTTACTTCTGCCTTCCTTAAGAAATTCCCTCCTTTTTTTAACCATGGGAGTGAATGACGCTGAGGATGGGGAGTACTCGAGATCAGTTGGCCTGTATGGCCAAAAACTATAAAAGAGACAGCTTCAACAGGTTTTCACTGCCATCACCTCGAATTTTCCTACATTTGGGGGATAATCATGTCTGTAGTGGGGCATTTGAGGCCACGGTAGTCGAATACGTTTATTTTTTCACTGATTTTTCTCCCTGCTCCTCACTCAAGCTGTGATGTCATCCACTCTAGCTCAAACACTTCGCCACCTACAACACCCCTTATAACCCAGGGAAATTTGACTAAAAACCTGCTCACTTTGAGCCTTGATAGTTTAAAAAACGGTAAAAGCTGTCGATGAGTGTCGTGGATCCCTGAAAATAAGGGAAGCATACCTCCTTTTAAAGTTCAATGCAGTCTCTCGGTTAAAGTATGCCAGAGCAGTTCATTGTTGAAAATGTCTGTTGAAATGTACTTTTTTTCAGGCCTCCCCATTCATTCCCTATGGGAAAATTTTCGCAGTTTTTCCAGAATAAATTCGCGAAAAAACACGCGAATCTCTAGAAAACGTATAATAGCACTCGATTCGGGATCAGACGCACGTTTTGATTATATAATTTGTTGGGGTCTCTCTCACCGCTGCGGGCCGCATTCATGTTCGAAAAAGGGCGGGAAATGAATATAATAATGCCATGAAACACGCAGAAGAACATGTTGACGAGTGCCTACGGCACTCGTCAACTACTCCAGCGGCTTGCTAGACTCTGTGAGTAGTGACGAGTGTCCGTAGGCACTCGTCACTAATTAATGCCATGAAACACGCAGAAGAAGAACAATAGTTGACGAGGCCTACGGCACTCGTCAAACTACTCCAGACTTGCTACTCTTGAGTTTGACGAGTGTCAGTAGGGGCACTGTACTAATAATGCAATGAAACACGCAGCAGAGCAACAATAGTGAGAGTGCCTCGGCACTCGTCAACTTACTTTTCCAGAGCTTGCTAGTCTGCTGCGTAGTGACGAGTGTCGTAGTCACTCGTCCTAGATAAATATCTGCCATGAAACATGCGAAAACAATGCGTGACGACGTGTCGTAGGCACTCGTCAGCTAATAATAATATTACCATGAAACACAGGGCAGAAGAAGACATAGTGACAGCGTGTCGGTAGGCACCTCGTCACTAATTCAGCAGTTAGCATTAACATGTATTCTTAGTGACTGAAAATGAGTGCGTAACTTAACTTGACTGCAATTAACATAGCATGTAGCATTCACGCATGTTGCAGCAATGAGCACGATAGTTACTCTTAGTGGCGAATAGTAACTCATAAGCATTGGCAGGTTCCACTTACCGGGTAGGCATTACGCATGTGTAACTATTTAACCTGTATTTAATACTTTAATGGTTTAATGTTACTTGTTAGGCGCTAGCTGCTCTGCTGTCATTGTATGTAATTGTAGGACAGACACCGCGATAGCAATTATCATTTAGACGTTTTAGCTGTTAGCTTTAGCATGTTAACAAGTAGCATGTATGGTTATTAATGGCTATGGCTAATTGCTAGCGCTGACGTGCTAGCAAATAGCTTAGCATGTTAGCAGTTGTCATGTAATAAATTCTTAGTGGCTAATATTAATTGCTAGCATTGACGCGCTAGCAATTACCATTTGCAGTAATTTTAGCTTTGGCTGCTAATGTTAACAGTTAGCATGTCTTTACAGCTAGTGCTAACGCGGTAGCTGCTCTGCTGTCTTTGGCGCACTAACAATTAATATTACCATATTAACATTAGCATGTATTCTTAGTGACTAAAAATTACGTGCTAGCACTTACCATTAGCATGTCAACATTAGCATGTCAACATTAGCATGTTAGCATTAACATGTATTCTTAGTGACTGAAAATGAGTGGCTAGCACTAATGTGCTAGCAATTAACATTAGCATGTTAGCATTAGCATGTTGGCAATGAACATGTATTTAATTCTTAGTGGCTAATAGTAAGTAGTAAGCATTACCAGGTTACCATTAGCAGTTTAACATTAGCATGTTAGCATTGGCATGTATATAATACTTAGTGGCTAATTAACACGCTAGCTGTCATTGTCATTTTTGACAGTCATCTTTGAGCCTTGATAGTTTAAAAACGGTAAAAGCTGTCGATAGTGTAGTGTAGTGAATCCCTGAAGAGAAGGCAAGCATACCTACGTTTTAAAGTTTAAATTAAGTCTCTCGGTGAAAGTATGCCAGAGCAGTTAATTGTTGAAAATGTCTGTTGAAATTTATTTTTCTTCAGGCTTTCCCATTCATTCTCTATGTGAAATTTTTCGCAACTACGGCACTCGTCAACTACTCCTAGAGCTTGCTAACTCTGGGAGTAGTTGACGAGTGTCATAGGCACTCGTCACTAATAATAATGCCAAGAAACACGCAGAAGAACAATTCTATATAATTTGTCGGGGTCCTCTCACCGCTGTGGGCCACATTAATGTTCGAAAAAGGGCGGAATATGAATAATAATGCCATGAAAGACGCAGAAGAACAATAGTTGACGAGTGTGGCTGCCCTCTGGGCAAATACAGTGTCTTACATCACACTTACTGATTATGTTGGAGGGATCTTCTGCAAGATAGCATGGAAGACCAAGTAAGGCAGCTGTTCTTCTGTTTTGGTTTGTGTCCTACAAGAACAGACAAGAGTTTGTGAATAGGATACCCAAGCTAGAATCCTAATCTTAGTACATTAATACGGAATGTTTTTTCTGTGCAGTACATACCTCCTTTTGAAGACAACTCAGAACACTGCTCAGGCACAACTTCCTGTCTGATGCAGCAGCTTCTTCGTACAACTGTAAACACCTGGCATGAAGGCATCTAGTCCATTCAGGAATAACTCCAGCACATTTTTGGTGACAATTCTCCTGAATTCGGCAGTGAGCTAAAACTGATAATGAAACAGCACTGAAAAGAAAACATAGGAACATAAACAAGTTTTGTGGATTTAGGTTTAGGGTTATTTGAGAAAATAGGATAAAGATAAAGCATTTCACTTCATTAACTGGACCTCCCTCCTGAATTCTGTGAACAGAAAAAAGGGAAAGCTAAGATTACTGTATATGTAAGGTTTGAGTTCAACCACGTGATATACATTTTTATATTATACATCTTTTATACAGAGCTCATATAAACATTTATTAATCTGTATAATCTGATGTTATTGTATATTGTTATGACGGTATGCCTCTTGTGTTGCCTATTAACTACTAACGGCACAGTTTCATGTGCTCAACGGCGCAGCCTCTGTAACAAGGAGGCACTCTGTTAGAAACTTATACATCAATTGTTTACAAGTTCTGTTTTACATGTAAAGCTTGTGCAGTGTATAAGAATGTCTCGATTTTTTTTATTGGGATTAAATAATTACTTATTATTTCACAGAGCACTGGTATCCTGCAATTTGTGTTAATTGTATCGGATGGGTCTCTGAAACTGACTGAACATGGCACAGCCCCACCTAGAATATTTTTCACCAGCCACCACTGGTTAAAAGACTTAATTAAAGATAAATAAACTCATCTACTAGCACTGTAGCTCTGCACAGAGAAACACCACGTCACTTTGGTCCCACGCTGCAGACATTGTGTTGCTCCACCTCGGTTTGTAGGCCGTTGTTAGGTACATAGTCTCGTTATTGTAGCATGTAAAGATTTTCTCCTGCCTCATTAAGCTGTGATTCAGAAAAGGTGACAGTGACAAGAACATTGATTTTATTAAAAGTTAATCAGGAGGAGGCTTTCACTATTATCTGCAAGTCATGTATTTGTCCTCAGGGAAGAGTAATTGAACTAACTGAATCAAGTAATACCTAGGGCAGTGTTTCTCAATCCTGGTCCTCGGGGGCCGCTGCCCTGCATGTTTTAGATGTTTCCTGCTCCACCACACCTGATTCAAATGAGTGGCTCGTTATCAGGCCACTGCAGAGCTTGATGACGAGCTGATCATGTGAATCAGGTGTGGTGGAGCAGGAAACATCTAAAACATGCAGGGCAGCGGCCCCCGAGGACCAGGATTGAGAAACACTGACCTAGGGGAAGCCTTTAGCTCCTACTGGGTTGGTTTCTTGATCAACACAATACACATTGGGGACAATGCAGACTCACTAATCAGGTGACGTCTAGAAACATCTACCAGCTCCTAGTGTTTAGACCTTGGTCTTATGACATGCTAAATATCTGCCTTTCCTGCATACCTGTCCTATTGTTTTTGCGACAACTTCAGGTCTTAAAGCAAATGCCCCCCAGCCCCCTTCTCTTTTATATATTCTTTGATCACGGTTGTTGTTCTGTATAAAAGTGCTCCACTTCATTTGCTGTGGGTCAACTCACTGGCTCAGATACCCTCTGTGACCGTCAGTTCACCAGTGTGCCGGCATGCTTTAATAAACTCACACCACCACAGCAAACATCTGAACTGGACTCAATGATTTCGTCAACAATTTTTATTGTTTAAGATCTTATCTTTTCTTATTCTCCATATGTACTTTTGTCTTAGACTGCTAGACATTTTCAAATCATTAAAATGTCAGTGCTCATATGAGAGGAGATTTATGCTGTTTATCTGTTGAATATCAGAACATTCATTAGCAGGAAACATCACTTTATAATACAGATATACAGTACACATTTATTCTTTGTTTCAGTGGCAGTCCAGACCAACCTGGTCCCCCCCAAGAAGGTGCATGCAGGCATGCTTCAATCCAGCCTGGTGCAAGCTAGTGTGGCCACCATGCAGAACCCAATGGGCTGCACTCTACCAAGGCTCTCCGTTACCTCTCGCGCCCCCAGCATGGTGGCCAACATGGAGGTAGGGACTGATGGCTCAGCTCCGTTTACCATGATGAAGTTGAAGACAGTGCTGGCAGTATTCGTGGTAGTGGTTGCCTACCTGGTGGCTGGGGGATTGATGTTCCAGGCACTGGAGCAGCCATTTGAAAACAATCAGAAGATCACCATAACAGCAGAGAAGGCAGCCTTCCTGCAGAGACACCCATGTGTATCTCCGGATGAGCTGGAGACTGTTATCAAGGTAAGAGCAGTCACTGGTCCATACTCCAGCTTTTCCAAACAGCAAAACAACATCAAACAATTCACTAAAAATACATTCTAAGCATGTTTAGTCTAAGCTAAACATGTCTTTTTTTTTTTTAGTCAGCAATTTGAATGTTGGAAGGTTGATACAGTCACCGATGTGTTTAGGGAGAGAATTCCAGAGAGGGGGGGGCAGCTACAGAGAAGGCTGTGACGCCCACAGGTTCGGTGCTTGGTCCTGGTTGGTGGAGTCAGGATGTTAGCATCAGATGAACGGAGGTTTCGGGATGGATTGTGGCGATGGAGTAGAAGTGGAGACCAAGGTGGCAAATTATATTGCCAAAGGGGAGGAGGTAGAGTATGAAGAGGAGTGGACCAAGCACCAAACCCTGGGGGGCGCCTTGGGACAGAGGAGCGGTGGAGGAGGTGCAGTTGACGAATTATTGTCTGGGAGGTATGATTTGAGCCTGGAGAGGGCAGTGCCAGTGATGTTGAGGGAGGATTCAAGGTAGGAAATAAGAATGGTGTGGTTGGTAAGAAGAAAGGCGGAGGAGTTGCCGTTCTTGTTAACAACAGATGGTGTAATCCTGGAAATGTCACTGTGAAAGAACTAACGGTGCTAACCAGGCTACTGAGGGAGTATCAAGAGTGTAGGAGGGAGTGGCTGTTATCGTTAACAACAGATGGTGTAATCCTGGACATTGTGAAAGAGCGGATATGCAGCCCGGACATTGAACTGCTTGCTGTAGGACTGAGTCCAAGAAACATTGGACATTAAGACAAGCAATAGAAATGAAAATAAAAAATAAAAAAAAGAAAGAAAATTTTATTCAAAACATCAGAATGTCATTTAAAATAATTAAAACAGCAAATTTGAAAACAATTTAAAACATTAAATGAATCACAGGGTTATGATTAAAAATTCTTTAAAAGAACTCAGCCATAAGCACATGAAAAGATAAAAGTTTTTAACCTGGATTTAAAAGTGCTAAGAGTTCGGGCTGATTTCAGTTCTGCTGGTAGTTTGTTCCAGTTGTGAGCAGCATAGCTGCTAAATGCTGCTTTACCGTGTCTGGTTTGAACTCTGTGCTCCACTATCTGACCTGAGTCAGTAGATCTCAGAGCCCTACTGGGTCTATATTCTACTAACATGTTGTTTATGGATTGTGGGCCTAAACCATTCAGTGATTTGTAAACTAGTAGCAGAACTTTCAAATCTATTCTGTGGCTAACTGGGAGCCAGTTTAAAGACTTAAGAACTACGGTGATGTGCTCTAAACTCTTTCTTCTGGTCAAAAAATGTGCTGCTGCGTTCTGAATGAGCTGCAGCTGTTTGATACTTTTTTGGGGGAGTCCAGTCAAAAGAACATTACAGTAGTCAAGTCTACTGGAGATGAAAGCATGGATCAGCTTATCCTGATCTGTTTGGGACATAAAGCCCTTAACTCTGGATATGTTCTTAAGTTGGTAGAAGGCTGTTTTGGTGACTGATTTTATGTGACTGTTGAAGGTCAGATCTGAGTCTATCAAAACGCCAAGGTTTCGGACTTGGTCTTTAGTTTCTAGAGACAGTAACTCAAGGTGTTTACTGACAGCAACCCTCTTCTGTTTATTGCCAGAAACAATGACCTCAGTTTTTTCTTGATTTAATTGAAGAAAATTTTGGTTCATCCAATTTTGACTTGCTCTAGACAGTTACACAATGACTCTATAGGACTGCAGTCATCTGGGGAGAGCGCAAGATATATATGTGTGTCATCTGCATAACTATGATAGTTGACATTAGAATTCTGCAGAATTTGACCCAAAGGCAGCATATATAGGCTGAACAAAAGGGGTCCAAGAACTGACCCCTGAGGAACCCCACGTCATAGCCACTTGATCCGATTGATTACTTCCAATGGCCACAAAATAACTCCGCTCCTCCAAGTAGGACCTGAACCATTCTAGGACTGTTCCACAGAGTCCTGCCCATGTTTCCAATCTGTTCAGCAGTGTGCTGTGATCCACAGTGTCAAACGCAGCACTAAGATCTAGCAGGACCAGAACTGATACCTTGCCTGAGTCAGTGTTCAACCTTATGTCATTTAACACTCTAATAAGAGCTGTTTCTGTACTGTGGTGAGCTCGAAAACCTGATTGAAATTTGTCAAAAAGGAAACTGGAGTTTAAGAAATTACTGAGTTGATTAAAAACCACTTTCTCAACAATCTTGGCTATAAAAGGGAGATTTGAGGCAGGTTGGTTAACATTGAAGTATCCAGCATTTGCTTTTTTAAGAGTGGCTCGATGGCAGCTACTTTTAGGGGTTTAGAAAACGTGCCTAATTTGAAGTGAGCAATTTATTATTTGCTGCAGATCAATTTGGACAGATTTGACAATAGCCTTAAAAAAATCTGATGGCATTGTGTCAAGACAGCATGTCGATGGTTTAAGATGCTGAACTGTTTCTTCAACATTTTTTTTGATCAACTGCATTAAATTCTGACATCACAGTTGATTAATTCCTAGGCAGTTTTAGCGATTGCATTTTATCATTTTGTAGATTTGTGTTGATATTTAGCCTTATAGATTTGATTTTTTCATCAAAAAAGTGAGCAAATTCATTGTATTTTTCTTTTGAAGACAGTTCTGAAACTATCTCTTTTGGGGGGTTTGTAAGCTTATCAACTATAGCAAACAGAGAGCGAGTGTTGTTGATGTTCTTATTAATAATTTTAGAGAAGTGTTGCTGTCTAGCCTTGATTAAGAGGTCGTGGTGAATTTGGAGTTTAGTTTTTCTCCATTTACGCTCTGCTTTCCTGCATTCTGTTTTCAATGCCTTTACCGTCATAGTGGTCCTCCATGGTGATCTCTGTCTACTCAAAGTCATCTTAGTTTTAATAGGTGCAACAGCATCCATGACATTTGAGATTTTCCAGTTGAAATTATCCAGGAGTTCATCAACTGTCTCTGCGCTCACAGTTGGTGACATAGCTATAGCCTCCATAACCTTAGCACCAGTATTCTCATTTATGTACCTTTTCCTAACAGACACAGAGGTTATCTGAATATTTGGAATTATCTGTAAGTCAAAGAACACACAGGAATGATCAGAAAGAGCTAAGTCTTTAACAACAACAGAAGAAATGTCAATACCTTTAGAGTTAACCAGATCTAGAGTGTGTCCCCAAGTGTGTGTGGGCTCTTTCACGTGTTGGACAAGGCCAAAGGTGTCAAGTAGAGAACATAAGTCTTTGGCATTAGTATCCATGTTATTGTCTATGTGAATGTTAAAATCCCCAGTTACGATAAAAAAGTTGTAGTCAGTGCAGATAACTGACATCAGATCAGCAAACTCATCGATGAATTTTCCTTAGTACCTTGGTGGTCTATAAATGATTAGAAAAAGGACTTTTGGATCACCCTTCATTAAAAAAACAGAGATATTCAAAAGAACTAAAATCACCAAATGTAATGTCCTTGCACTGAAATACTAATTTAAAAATGCCAGCAACACCCCCGCCCTTCTTGCCACTTCGACTCTTACTCATAAAACTGTAATTTGTTGGTGCGGCCTCATTAAGAATGGTATCACAACTACATTCAGTCAGCCATGCTTCACTAAGAAGTAAAAAGTCTAGATTATAGGTCATAATCATGTCATTTACTATCAGTGGTTTGTTGGCTAGTGATCTGATATTGAGTAGGGCTATCCTTGTGGGGATAACAGGAGACACTGGTAAGTTCCGTGGTTGACATGCTATACTCAATAGATTGGCAGATTTAAATGAACCCTTTTTATTTCTCATCAGTTTAACCACTTTTCTGTTACCTGTCATCACAGGGATTGAGAAGGGTATCTGAACTCCATAGGGCCCCGACTTTTCCTGGTGAAGATTATTTATATCAGATATGATAATTTCAAGGAGGTGGGGGGGGTTCGGTGACTTTTAGTCGAGGGTTGTTTCCAAGGTGGAATAGGTGGGGCTGGACGATGTGGTAGCTTAAGGGGAGAAAATATGGGATTTTGGCGTGGTGTTAGTTGGGTTCCCATATTGACAAGACTCTTCATCCTGTCGGTGAAATACAGTAGTGGGGGGTCGTCCAGACTGAATGGAGAGAGTTGGGGGCTGGGTGGGGTCTGGGGGGGTGGAGGTTGGGTGTCCCCTGTTGGGGCTGGGGGGGTGAGAATAATGATGTTGCCGGTTCTTTCTGGGACTGCTGTCCTCCCTGTTCAGTCCTAATCTCAGCGCCCTCACCAGAGTCCCGCCTTATCTGTTGTTTTGGATTGTCTTGCCGTTGGTCTTTGGCAGTGGCTGCTGGTGTCTGACACAGAAGATAAAAAATGTTGGAGCTTAGCAGCTGTACTCCTGATTTGTTAAGGGAAAATCTATATGCCTTAAAGAGGTGCCTGCGTTCCCAAAAGATGTTGAAATTGTCAATAAAGTTTATTGATTGAGTAGCACATGTATCTTTGAGCCATCTGTTTAGCATCATCAGCCTGCTGAATCGCTCATCTCCTCGCCTAACTGTTGGTAGAGGTCCCCTGAAAAACACCTCAGTATTTAGACATTGGACTCTCTTCATCAGATCAACAAAGTCCCGTTTTAATACTCAGATTGTTGCTTCACAGCATCCTGTGTGTATGATTAGTGATTTAACTGTTGGATGCTCAGTAGCAATCTTCAGGATCTTCTTTGAGATATCAGACACCATATCTTAAAACAGAAAAAACAGAGTACTTTGGTGTTTCTCTTGCTGCAAAAGCGATTTATCTCACCCACAGCTCCATCACCCACTATCAGAGTTTCAGGCCCAGTCGTTAGCTCTTTTTGCAGCCTTTTAGCATATGATTTAGCCTCATACCTTTACCTTTGTGCTGGAAGATGAGCTTTCTTTTGGGGAGTCAGGATTTTGGGAAAGTGGAGTAAATCTGTTCTCTAGTAGAATCCCTTTGTCCTGGGGCAATTTGCTCTTTGTTTTTGTTGTACTTCCAGTCCATGGTTCTTTTCTCCTTGGTAGCGGGGTTGAAGATGCATTCCTGTTTGATGGCAGTGCAGGCCACTCTGTGTCATCATGAGTCTCCGGGTGCTGGGTTCTGCCTGTTAACCGTCTTTCCATATCTGAGGGAGGCAATTTGTGATGCCTGGGCTTTGCACCAAGAGAGTTCCAGAAAGAAGTTTTTGATTTAGTGCCATTTACACCTGGCTCCTGCTGCGTCTTTGTGGTGCTAATTAGCTTTCTGTTAGCCTGCTTTTTCTCACTATTTTGGGACATTGGCATTGGTGGTTTCATTCCCATATTATCCATTTACCTCCACGTTCACTTCGAGCCGATGAATTTTAGTTTACAGTACTGCTATCTTCTGTAGCAGTTTGTGGTAATCATTCGTTGAAAAGGGAGGCATCTTGCTGCTAATTAGCTTTTGTTGGCTGAGCTCCTCAGTCCCAGTCACGATAGTGGTGGCTTGTGCCGCTGATAGGCCACGCTCACAAAATAAAACAGATTAAAATAAAAGTGGCAGACTTCGGTAACTAAACTCCCAGTGATATAGGTATCCAGGACCCGCTTTCCAAAAAATTGTTTGCAAAAGGAAAGGATTACAATAATAGAAAAAACAGTAAAGCAGAGTAAAGTGGAGAGCAAAAGAGTGGAGCGTCTGCACTCAAGCAAGGTCAGCAAATAGAGGGGGGAACGACACAAGGGAGTGGGCCAACAACATGAATCTATTTATCAATAGGTTTGATGGTAACCACACCTACCCCCCACTGAACTCTTCGTGTGCACATCATCAGCAGCCAACTAACACTCTGCACCTCCCCCTCCCCTCAGACCCCCCATCGGCTTAGACTTCACACCTGCCTTTTCCCCTCTTCACAACTCCTGTCATACACAACTCAATTCCACGCCCACCTCTTCAGTGTTCTTCACTCCTGACCAGGTCAGACAACAGCTGAAGAAGCTCCACTCTAGCAAGGCTGCAGGCCCTGATAACATCTGCCCTAGGGTGCTTAAAGCCTGTGCCCCCCACCTCTGTGGAGTAATTTACACCATCTTCTGCATGAGCCTGAGACTGCAGAAAGTCCCTCTGATTTGGAAGACGTCCAGTCTGGTTCCAGTCCCAAAAACACCACGCCCCAGCGACCCCAACGACTACAGACCTGTGGCTTTAACATCGCACATCATGAAGATGATGGAGAGACTGGTGCTGGAGCAACTCAGGCCCAAACTATGCAGGTAGACACCTCCCTTGTGTCCTGGATTGTTAGCTATCTGACTGGCAGACCACAGTATGTACGTCTACAGCACTGTGTATCGGACATATATAGGTGTATATTGTTAAAGTTTTGTTTCTTGCTATTGTTTTCGTGCTATCACTCACTATCTCGCTTCCCGTTTGGGAGCTGCAGTAACAAAAACAATTTCCCAGCAGGGATTAATAAAGTATTTCTGATTGTGATTCTGAGTTTGATGTTGTTGGTGACTTTGAGAAGGGCTGTTTCAAACCAAATCGAACCGAATTGAAATGGTTCAAACAGGTCATTTGAGCTGAGGTGGGTTTTGAGCTGTGTAGCGAAAGTACCTCTCAGTATTTTGGACAGAAAGGGGAGATTGGAGATGGGCTGAAAGTTTGCCATGATGTCGGGGTTGAATCCAGGTTTTTTGAGGATGGGAGTGACAGCAGCCAGTTTGAGGGAATGTGGGACAGAGCCAGACCTGAGAGAGGAGTTAATGATTTCTGTGATGAGTGTGGTGCAGTGACATGCGGTCAGGAGAGCCTGTCATCATGGAAAAAATAAAATATATAATAAAGAAATAAATTAAGTGGTTATATTTATCAAATGGTTTGAACTATAAAATAATTTTCCATTTAACTTAAACAATTTTGATTGTTTTTTATTAAAAATCACAGAATTTTCGCATTTCCTGTTCAAATACGGGTAAGAGAAGAATGATGCGGCAGCAGCGAGCTGAGTCTCACCTTGGATTGCGCAGTCCCTCACAAACTGTGCTTTGCTATGCAATGAGAGCATGTTAATGTATCTCTGTATGTCGCCAATCAAATGTTTCAAACACTTTTAATATATGCCCTCCTGGACTTTCCATAGTTTAGCTGATGTATATAATATATGTGTGTAACCTGTTTTGTGTGCTCAGCGATCTTACAACGGCAGTGAAGAGGCACTAGGTGAGGCGGGCAGTTCTATTGCTGCATGGTAGGGGGCAGTGATCTCCACTGAGATGGAGAGACTTTTAAAATTGAAAGAAGACAAGGAAGACTTCTACAAAAGAAGTAACGGACATTTTTGTCCAGAGGGATTGGCGCATTGGATTCCATTTATAAATAAGGGTAAGACCATAATAACATTATGAAATGTGCATCACGTTTGTATGTGTAAAGAATGCTGATATGAGATATGAAACCCGTCAACTGCTGCCGGTCAAATGGTGAATAATCTACTCTGTTGAATTCATATATTTGTAAATCTGATTCTGATGGAGTCAGTGCCTCACCAGCCATGAAACTCACCCCACGTCACTGGTGTGGTGATGACTGGTAAACATCCCTTGATGAGGTGGGAATGTGTGGGGTCCTGGACACATGTAGATGTTTTCATGCCTGTCATGATTTTGGACAGCTCCTCCTGTTATACAGGGGAGAATTGAGACAGGGGCTAAGAGGGGAGGGGGAGAGGATGAGGGAGTGGGAGTGCAGGCCATGGTGGCAGGAGAGGAGGACAGGTTGTTATTAATGGTGTCAGTTTTGTTTTGAAAGAATAAAAGAAAGGAGTTGCATTTGTTAGTGGTGAATAAGTTAGAGGTATTGTCGCTGGATTTAAGAAGTATATTTACTGTAGAGAAAAGAGCCTTAGGGTTGGTGTGAGGTATGAGTAGTAGGTGGACCGGGGAGCATTGAGAGTATCCTTGTACTGCTTAAGGTAATCTGTATAGTCTTGTAGATGGACAGTTAAACCAGTTTTCTTATAAACTCTTTCAAGCTGTCGATATCATTTTGTGCCGTTCAGGAGTGTACTGGGGAGCAGAGTGATTTGATTTGATTTGATTTGATTTGATGGGAGCCAGCTGACTGAGACAGTAGGAGAGTGTTTCATTGTTGTATTTGGATTTGAGGTTTGTGAAAGATATTGTCCATTTATCCTTAGCAGGACCGGGGTCTTCCCAACAGGTAAGAAGCCAACCTGAGACAATTGTGGACTTGTTTGCGCTGAGTTTAGAGCATGAGGAGGTAGCAAAGCTATTGAACAAGACAATCTGATGAGGTGAGGCATAGGTCGAGAGACAAAAACTTTATCAGAAACTTTTTGAATTACCATATGTGAATCTTTAAACAATATTTGTAACTGTCCTAGAGACAGGTTTTTTAAAAATCGTTTACATTATTTGTTGAAAGGGTAATATTTAACAGTATGTACTGTTTGAATTATTAAATTAGATATTTAGAGCCTCTTTTGTAAGGTTAGGTTGTTAATACAGTAATAGCAATAGAGTAATTGGTCACATGATTGTTTGCCACCTAACTGAGGAGATTTTTGCTTTTGTTTCCCAGCATGCACTGGTTACTGTTTGCTATGGTTGCAAATGAACTAGCGACATGGAGTGGCTGAAACGGAGAGTTAACGTAATTTCTAGGGGCATATACTTTTATTTTTTTATTTTTTTATTCTGCATGTGGTCCAGGAGGCACACACGTAATGATATTTCACTTAGCTATTTTGTCTGTAATATGAAGGTTTATTTGTTTAATATTGAACGATGTAAATGTTTATGTGATTTCGTCTGAGATTACTTTCTGTTATGTTAACATGTTTGAGCAACGGACACTAGCACATTAACCTGAAACTGTTTGTATTCATATTTCTTTGTAGTTTTCACAGTGTTTGATGATCAGGGAGGGAGAGAGGGAGAGAAATAAAACATTAAAAGACATCAGTATGATTCGTGGCCATCCTTGCATTGGACCGGTGTAGTTACAGTATTCCTTTTAGATGTTTTTTATCGATGGAATAGATAAACTGAAGTTATAATTCTGGGAAATAAGAATTCTAGTCTGGAGACACAGATGTCTGCTTACGCAGATTGGAACGTCAACAGCAAGCTATGTATTATGTCTAGGAAGGCAGCAATAGGTCTCTTGGACCCCGGCCACCACAGTGATGAGATAGACTGGCACCTACTATTCTCAACCAAAGCCAAACAATTAATACTGCCGTGGACCTCAAGGCCCACACGTGACCTTGTGTAACCTTAGGATAGAAAGTTCCATAACACTAAGTAATGTACATATGGCCTGATTGCACACGTAACATTACACTACAGGGGCTGCTACAGTAACAAAAAACCTCTTCTGTTGTCTTCAGTAAGATGAAACCAATAACAGATTCATATATTTTTCCAATCCGGGGAAGCCACTCCACTGGTCACTGTCCGGACGACCGGTCGGGGGATCCAAACCACGGACGTACTTTGTGGTAACGTATTGTGTCACTTCCAGTTATCGGTGTTGTTGCCACGGTGCTCTCTGCTCTGCTCACCTGAACAGATTTTCGTGTATTTCTCACATCAGCGGCTATCTACTTATCTCTGCACTATCCTTTGAATTGTTCTGTCTGTGCACGAACAGGTCTCTTAACTCTAGTAACTAAAATCTGATAGTTTCACCAGTTTCTGTTAGCCACACTAACTAGCCTAGCTATAGCAATGGCGTCTCTCTGCTCTCCTCCTCTCTCCTCTCCTCCTCTCTCCTCTCCTGCTCTCTCCTGCTCTGTGTGCCACATGTTCAGTTACTCCTCGTCCTCCTTTAGTGATAACGGTACTTGTAATAAGTGTAGTTTATTTGTAGCTTTGGAGGCGAGGGTCAGTGAGTTAGAGGCACGGTACCGCACCACCGAACAGTCAGTAGCTCAGATAGTTAGCCAGTCCCCTGTAGCCGGTGCGGTACCACCGCAGGTAGCTTCAGTTAGCCATCCCCCGGTAGTTCCCGAGCAGCCGGGAAGGCTGGGTGACTGTCCGAAGGAGGCATAGCCCCAAACTGAAGCCCACGGTACACCACCAACCGCTCCACGTTTCAAACAGATTTTCCCCGCTCAGCGACACACCCGCTGAGAGGCCAACTCTGGTCATTGGCAGCTCCATAGTCCGAAACGTGAAGTTAGCGACACCGGGGGCCATAGTTAAATGCATCCCAGGGGCCAGCGCGGGCGACATTGAATCTTTTTTGAAACTGCTGGCTAAAGATAAGCGTAAATACAGTAAGATTGTTATTCACGTTGGCGGTAATGACACCCGGTTACGCCAATCGGAGGTCACTAAAATTAATGTTTCATCAGTGTGTGAATACGTCAAAACGATGTCGGACTCCGAAGTTTTCTCTGGTCCCCTCCCCAATGTGACCAGTGATTACATGTTTAGCCGCATGTCGTCATTTCACCGCTGGCTGTCGAGGTGGTGTCCAGCAAACGATGTGGGCTTCATAGACAATTGGACACCTTTCTGGGGAAAACCTGGTCTGATTAGGAGAGACGGCATCCATCCCACTTTGGATGGAGCAGCTCTCATATCTAGAAATATGGCCAAGTTTATTAGCTGACCAAAATCATGTCGACAACCCAGAGTTGAGACCAGGAAGCAGAGCTGCAGTCTTACACGCTTCTCTGCACCTCCATTAGTGCAGTTGCCCACCCAGTCCTTTAGTATAGAGACTGTGTCTGTCCCCCATCCACCTACATTATTTAAAGATAAAACAAACAGAAGAGGAGTTCATCATAAAAACTTAATAAAAATTAAATCAACATCAAATCAAATCAAATCAAATCAAATACATTTTTATTTGTATAGCCCAAAGTCACAAAGTACATTTGCCTCAGAGGGCTTTACAATCTGTACAGTGAGTGACACCCTCTGTCCTTAGACCCTCGGTTCGAGTGAGGAAAAACTTGCCCACAAAAACCCTTTTAACAGGGAAAAAATGTGGAAGAAACCTCAGGAAGAGCCACAGAGGAGGGATCCCTCTCACAGGACGGACAGACGTGCAATGGATGTCACGTGTACAGGACAAATCAACACAAACATATTGTACAATGACTGATAAAATGACAATGAATTATAATGAATGATAAAAATGATTACAGTAATAGATATGGTAGTAATAATGACAGTATAATTATGTATGGGCGTCATGCAGGATCACAGCAGCAGCCACGATCCACGAGAACCTGCTGGACGACAGAGCACAGAAACTCTGGGGAAGTTTGGTTAGTAACATGCATTATGAGACATGTCCACAATGGAGAGATATGGAGAGATATAGAGATATAGATATTATATATATAGAGAGTGAGATATAGAGAAATATAGAGAGATATATATAGAGAGAGATAGAGATAGTCTTAAGTCTATTCTTAAAGGTGTTGACCGTGTCTGCCTCCCGAACCCAGAAAGGTAGTTTGTTCCACAGAAGAGGAGCCTGATAGCTGAAAGCTCTGGCTCCCAATCTACTTTTGGAGACTATAGGAACCACAAGGAACCCAGCTCCTGAGAGCGCAGTGTTCTAGAGGGGTAGTAAGGTATTATGAGCTCTTTTAGATAAGATGGTGCCTGACCATGAAGAGCTTTGTAGTAAGGAGAAGAATTTTAATTCTATTCTAGATTTAATAGGTAGCCAATGCAAGGAAGCCAAATGGGAGAGATGTGATCTCTGATCTTGGTTCCTGTCAGAACACGTGCAGCAGCATTCTGAATTAACTGCAAAGTCCTAAGAGACTTATTAGAGCAGCCTGATAACAAAGAGTTACAATAGTCCAGCCTTGAAGTAACAAATACGTGGACTAGTTTTTCTGCATCCACCTGAGAGACAATGCGTCTGATTTTAGCGATGGTTACGTAAGTGGAGAATGCAGTCCTCGAAATTGTTTTATGTGGACGTTAAAGGACAAATCCTGATCAAAAACAACTCCAGATTCTTTACAGTGGAGCTGGAGGCCAGGGTGATCCCCATCTAAAGTAACTAAGTCTCTAGAAAGAGAGTTTCTGAGGTGTTTGGGTCCAATTACAAGAACTTCAGTTTTGTCTGAATTTAACATCAAAAAATTGTAGGTCATCCAACTTTTTATATCCTTAAGGCCATGCTTGGAGTTTAGTTAACTGATTGGTTGCATCAGGCTTGATCGATAATATAATTGGGTGTCGTCAGCATAACAATGAAAAATTGATAGAGTGATTCCTAATAATGTTCCCTAAAGGAAGCTATATAAACTGAATAGAAGTGGTCCAAGTACAGAACCTTGTGGGACTCCATGAAAACTTTGGTCTGCATGGAGGATTCATCATTGACATGAACAAACTGATGAGATCGATCTAAAAAGTACGATTTAAACCAGCTTAGGGCGGTTCCTTATGATGCCAATTCGATGTTCCAGTCTCTGTAAAAGAATTTGATGGTCAATGGTGTCAAATGCAGCACTAAGATCTAACAGGACAAGTACAGAGATGAGTCCTTTGTCTGATGCCATTAGGAGGTCATTGTTAACTTTGACTAATCGGTCTCTGTGCTATGATGCACTCTAAATCCTGACTGGAAATCCTCAAATAGACTATTGTTATGGAGAAAGTCACACAGCTGATTAGCTACAGCTTTCTCAAGTATCTTAGACAGAAAGGGAAGGTTTGATATCGGTCTGTAGTTGGCTAAGACCTCTGGGTCTAGAGTGGGCTTTTTAAGAAGAGGTTTAATTACAGCTACCTTAAAGGACTGTGGTACATATCCTGATAATAAAGACAGATTAATCATATCCAATAACGAATTACTAACTACAGGTAAAACATCCTTGAGCAACCTGGTTGGGATGGAGTCTAAGAGACAGGATGACGGCTTAGCTGCAGAAATGATTAAAGGGTTTTGATGAAGGTCGATGGGGGAAAAACAGTCTAAATACATAACAGGTTTTACAGCTGTTTCAAAACTTGCTGTATCAGAATGCAGATCAATGCCTGTTGAGGGCAAGAGGTGATGGATTTTGTCTCTAATAGTTATAATCTTATCATTAAAGAAGCTCATGAAGTCATTGCTACTTAGACCTAAAGGAATAGATGGGTCAGTAGAGCTGTGATTCTCTGTTAGCCTGGCTACAGTGCTGAAGAGAAACCTGTGGTTGTTCTTATTCTCCTCAATTAAAGAAGAGTAATAGGCTGCTCTGGCATTACGGAGAGCCTTCCTGTATGTTTTGAGATTCAGGAAATCAGACAATTTAGTCTAAAACCTAATTCTGCCTGCCCCCCAACTCGAAATTCCGTTGCAGGGCTGAGAGACCCCAGTCACCTCCTCCAGACGTGTAACACTGATTGCGGCCTGGGTGGAGATATTTCTACCCAGTTCCGAAAACATGTTCATGATGGTATCCAAACGTCGGGGGGCATCCATTGATCACAGATCTGGTCGAGCCTCTTCCGAGTCTCCCCAGACCGGACTGCGGTGTCAAGTAACAGTTCCTCAATCTGTGTCACCTTCTGATGTAGCCCTTTCACCTGGTCAGCAAGGGCTCCGCATTGGTGTGTGATGACAGCCGACAGCTTCGGGGATTCCTTACTGGCTGACAGCTTCCCAATTTTCCAATAGATCAGGGCCATCCCGATGCCAATCATTAGGACACCTGCTATCACCAATCCAAATATGTAGACATCCTCGATGTCTTCTAGGGACAGAGCTCCCAGGCAGACGATGTTCCACTTGCTCCAAGAGTCCCTCGCGGACCAGCATTCCTTCGTGAAAAATAGTATCAATAGTGTTGAGGGACCAGCTGATCAATTCCATAATTTAGGATTTGAGAGACTTCACCACAGAAAAGGGAGAAGTAGAGACGAGACAGGAGGCACAGTGAGACACAATCAGCAAGATAAGGGAGAGAGAAAGAATGTGACTGCCTACGGCGAGAGCTCAGCAAGAGAAGTTGATGTAATCAGTGATACACTCTGTGAGCCCATCAATATCCTCTCCGTGTGGCCTCGCAGAGTGCATTCCAGTCTGTCAGTCTCAAAACATGCCTGAAGTGCCCCAGTAGCCTCCTCCGTCCATCTCCTCACAGTTCTGCTGGCCACAGGCGTTCTCCTTACCAGAGGCACAGCAGGATTTGAGGTGTACCAGGTTGTGGTCTGACCTCCCCAGTGGGGGAAGGGCAGTTGAGCTGTATGCATCTTTTACGTTTGCATACATTAAGTCCAGGGTCCTGCCCTCTCTGGTGGGACAGCTCACATACTGTGTGAAAAAAAGTCCCCTGAGATAGTGATAAGGGCACTCGGGTGTTTGGTCTGCAGCTGTGCTGTCATGTTGTGGATGACACTGCAGGCTGATGACGGGTTGGCGGAGGGTGGGATGTAAACAGTCACTATAATGACATGAGACAGCTCTCTCGGCAGGTAATAAGGTCTCAATCCCAGAGCAAGCAGTTCAGTGTCCGGGCTGCATATCCGCTCTTTCACAATGTCCAGGATTACACGATCTGTTGTTAACGATAACAGCCACTCCCTCCTACACTCTTGATACTCCCTCTGTAGCCTGGTTAGCACCGTTAGTTCCTCCATCTTATTAGGGTGAGATCTTACATTTCCCATGTAAACAGCTTTTTCCACCAGGCTTCTTTTTCTCACTTTGGCATGGATCTTTGGTGTTAGGTATTAAGCCCTGAAACTGGTGTGTGTGTCTTTGAAAAGGAGGAATTCACAACAACCTGGCCTTTCCACAGAGAGTATGCTGGCGCTGCCTAGTGCTAACAGCTGTTCTCGAGTGTAAACCAGAAGGCTGTGGCTTTCAAATGGGTCATCCTTTAAGCTGCTGAAGGAGCTGTCTCATGCAGGGGGTAAATGCGGATTCACACAGGATCAGGTTGTGCGGGAAAAACGGAGGTCTTTGGATTCATTTCAGTGGGGGTCGTGCATTTCCGCACTGGCAGTCTGCAATGCAGGGGTTGCCGCAGAAAAACGCACCGGTGTGCGGGAGACAGGGTTATAATAGTTTTGGATTTTTCAGCATAGTTTCGTTTTAGTTAGTTTTGGCTTTTAGGTAATTAGTTTTATTTAGTTTTAGTTATTTGTAGAGCAAATATTTTAGTCTTAGTTAGTTTTAGTTTTGTCAAAATGGTTTAGTTTTAGTTTAGTTTTAGTTAGTTTTAGTATTAGTTTTAGTTTTCCCATACCTTGTGAATTTGTGTAGTACAAGATTCAAATGTTCAAGTATGAAAACAAAAAGGCTTTATTCAATGGAGGTAAAGGCGCTTCGATGTTTTTTTTTTTTTATCGCCTTTAGCAAGGTTGGAACAAAGACGAAAAACGAATGGCAGTTCATTTCTAATTTCAGTTAGTTTCAGTTGGTTTTGTTCACAAACATTTTTGTTTTATTTAGTTTTAGTTTTTTAATTTGATGATCGTTTTAGTTAGTTTCAGTTAACGAGGAGTTTTTTTCAGTAATCGTTTTCGTTTTTTCGTTCGTTTTCGTTTACGATGATAACCTTGGCGGGAGAGAGGTTGATCCAGATCCAGATCCAACTTTTGAGAAAACGGAGCCCCACGTCTTGCTTCGTAAGCCAATCAGACACTCAGAACGGTCAAACCTTCACTGACAGCCTGAAATGTCCCTGAAGCGGAGACTTTCCAGGTGGATTCACAGACTAAACTCAATGCAAAAGATGGTGTTAAAGGCACAGGAGAAGTCGAAGAACATGACTCTCACCACAAATGCAATGGCAGTATTTTACTGATAATTACTTTGGACTATACTTTGACAAATATGTGCCAATGTTGCTCGTGTCTTAGAGAAAGTGAGGTAGAATGATGAGTACCAAACCCATGACCATGAACACATTTCTCTGTACTGAGTGTGTGGTGATTCAGTACCAAAGCTGCTGTGTCCTGTGTTCAGGAACAGCAGTGTACTGCTGGAATCGCTATGACAACCAGCTCATTGAGTCTCTTTAGCTTCCGGAACACTTGTTGATGATGATAATGATGTTTACAATCAAATACTTGGGCAACATGTGTTGCCATTGTTTGGTTCGGTGTCTAAAAGTGTAATGGAGGGCATTCTTTATGGCACTGTAGCATTTTCTGTGTAAACAGGGCTATTGTATTAGGGGAGCTGCAGTCAGTGGCTGGGATCACAAGGAATGGTGTCAGAATTCTGTTTTTCTTTCAAATCAATAATAGAACTTGTTAGTTAGGTCATTGGCCAGGCACTTCATTAATGCCGTGGGAAACCTTAGGTCGACATTGGTGATCTGTGTGAGATGTCTCCAGACACCAGCAGAACTATTAACGGAGAATGGCTTTTTTCAAAGTACAGATGTTGAGCCTCTTTCACTGCCTTGCCACCTCCATAAACCTGTCCCTGTCGCCAGGCTGTGAACCAGGATATGTCAGCTCACTAAGTAGCAGTCTGAAAAAAAAAACTTGTTTCATCCTTACAACACATTGAGAGAGCTTTAATTTATTCCTGTTTCCAGGCATCAGGTGGACCAATGTGGTCAGGAGCTCCGGTCATATTTCACTGAGAAAATGCTTTCTAGTTTCTGGGACTGAAAGCAAAGACATTCCTGTGATCCAAAGGAACTTTGAATCTTGATGTTGCTATGTCAGTCTTGAGAAACTATGTAAACAGAATCTGTGTATTTGCATAACTTCGATCTGCTGGAAATGTGCAGATAATGATGAAAAACTGTAAATTTAAAAACAGAAAATTGATCACAGCTTTCGATTTTAGATGTTCTTTTTTTTCTTTATGGATCCTACTCAATTCCTTCCCCAAAGTGAATTGTTGTAACTTTAATCTTATCAGAAATCAAATAAATGTTTAATTAATGATCCCCAGCAAAGATATAGTGTTCTGTCGTACAGTAGCACAAGGGCAGCATTACAGGTACTACTCGGAAAATTAGAATATCGTGTAAAAGTTGTTTTATTCAGGCAATTCAACATAAAAGGTGAAACCAATACATTGTAAAGACTCATTACATGCAAAGTGAGATATTTAAAGCTTTTATGTGTTTTGATTTTTCTCATTAGGACTTGCAGCTTCAGAAAACCTCAAATTCAAAAACTCAGAAAATTAGAATACTGTTAAAAGCTTCAATATTGTAGGCTCAAAGTGTCACACACTAAGCAGGTAAGTAATCCAAAACACCTGCAAAAGGGTCCTGAGCCTTTAGAAAGTCTGTGTGTTTGGTTTAGAAGAATTCACAATCATGGGGAAGACTGCTGATCTGACAGTTGTGCAGAAAACCATCATTGACTCACTGCACAAGGTGGGTAAGACACAAAAAGTGATAGCAAAAGAAGCTGGGTGTTCTCAGAGTGCTGTCTCAAAGCACATTAATGGACAGTTAAGTGGAAGGCAGAAGTGTGGAAGACGGTGTACAAGCCGGAGGGATGACCGCAGCCTGGAGAAGATAGAAGATGGTCAGAAAAGGGCCATTCAAAAGTGTGGGGGAACGGGGCGGTCAGTGGCGTAGTGGGTTAAGCGGTTGCCCTGTGTGTAAGAGGCTTCAGTCCTCGCTGCAGCTGGCCCCGGTTCGAATCCCACATCGGACAGCCATTTACTGCGTGTCATCCCCCCTCTCTCTGCCCCCTGCTTCCTGTCCATCTTCAGCTGTACTATCAATAAAAGGCCCAAAAAGTGGACTCAGGCTGGAGTTGCTTGCTTTAAGACACGCAGGTGGATGCTGGACAGGGGTTTCAAATGTCAAATTCCTGTTGTCAAGCCGCTCCTCATGAGCAAGCAACGCCAGAGGCACCTTAGCTGGGCTAGAGAAAAGAAAGACTGGACTGTTGCCCAGTGGTCCGAAGTCCTCTTTTCTGATAAGAGCAAGTTTTGCATCTCATTTGGCAACAAAGGTCCCAGAGTCTGGGGGAAGACCGGAGAGGCGCAAAATGGAAGATGCATTAAGTACAGTGTTAAGTTTCCCCAGTCTGTGATGACTTGGGCATCCATGTCAGCTGCTGGTTTTGGTCCTCTGTGCTTTATCAAGTCTAGCATAAAAGCAGCCATCTACCAGGACATTTTAGAGCACTTCATGCTTGCTTCAGCGGACCAGCTTTATGGGGATGCAGACTTCATCCTCCAGCAGGACTTGGCACCTGCCCACACTGCCAAAAGTACATAATCCTGGTTCAACAACCATGGGATTACTGTTCTTGATTGGCTCGCAAACTCACCTGATCTGAACCCCTTAGAAAATCTGTGGGGCATTGCCAAGAGAAAGCTGAATGGGAAGAGACCAAACAATAAAGGAGCTCAAGGCTGCAATTGAAGCATGTTGGTCTTCCATAACACCTGAGATATGCCACCACCTGGTAGCATCCATGCCACGCCAGATTAAAGCAGTCATTCATGCAAAAGGGGCCCCAACCAAGTACTAAGTACAGATGCATGATTTTACTTTCAGAGGCCTGACATTTTTGTATTTAAAATCCTTTTTTTATTGATTTCAAGCAATATTCTAATTTTCTGAGTTTTTGAATTTGAGGTTTTGTGAAGCTGCAAGTCCTAATGAGCAAAATCAAAACAAATACAAGCTTGAATGAAATATCTCACTTTGCATGTAATGAGTCTATAAAATGTATTGGTTTCACCTTTTATGTTGAATTGCCTGTATAAAACAACTTTTACACGATATTCTAATTTTCGAGTAGTACCTGTAAGTACAGAGACCAAAAAATTATGGAGCAGCATTTTTTTCCCCCTTATTTTATCTTTTTTTTTTAATGCTCAGCACAATAATTTAAAATGTTTCAGTAGCGCTATATGATTCTTTGTCATTCAGTATTAAGTGAAAACCCTTCCATTCTATATTACACCTTCGGTGACTTTATTTACTTATACATAATATAATACTTATATTATACAGTGAGTTTATCTGGCTTCAGTATAATGATATGTGCCAAATAGGCACAGGTGAAAAAATGATGCCCACTGTTAATTATTTTGACATGGACTGAAAAGCTCAAATTGGGCCTTGAAGTCTGTAAGAAAGTGGTTTTTCAGTTCAGAGTTTCAGTCGCTGTGGGTGAGGTGCAGCAGTTGTGTCCTTGTGTGTTTGCCCTTCAGTAGACCATACAGCTATCTTTCACAACCTGAGTGCCTCATTACACTGAGACTCCAACTGCCAGGACAGATACTTGCAGGGACTGGTACTCAGTCTGGTACTCAGTGTGATGCCTGCCCTGATTTATTTCTGTGCCCTCTCCCTGCACTTCACCCGAGCTAGTTCAATTTGCAGAGAAGTAGCCACTGTTATGTAACATGATTACAGGTGATGGATTTGAAAAGTCTCCATAATTGAAAACCTGTAGCCCGTCCCACTAGGCCTAACATAAGAAACTAATTATGAACAACTTTTTTGTAAACACAAATATTTTAAACAAGGATTACCTGTATTTGTCAGGTACAGAGAGACAACTGGACCCACAGAGCAGACCAGAGACAGACAGGTGTGGAGAGGCGGTTTATTTAACAGTCCAGGTCGGTGCATGAAAAGGCAGTCAACTCAGGCAGAGGTACAAAAACGCTAGGCAAAGACGGGTAATGGGACAAACAGGGTCAAATCACGAGGAAACTTAATCACAGGGGAAAAATGCTGGAAAGCTACTCACAACCGGATGCAGACAATCTAACTAAGACACACTGGGAGAGGCAGGCATATATACACACATGAGGGGGGAGGGGCTAACGAGGCACAGGTGAAAATAATAGACAATCACACAGGGAGTGAAGACACCTAGAATGAGCACAAAATAGAAGTGAGGGAAACTAAACAATAAAACAGGGAGTCAAAACAAACTAAAACTATAGGCATGACAGTACCCCCCCTCAACGGCCGGCCCCAGAAGGCCTAGGATCATGAGGGTGGTCACGTTCAAACTCCCATATAAGGTCAGGTCCATGATGTTCCGGGAGGGGACCCAAGACCTCTTCTCCAGTCCATATTCCTCCCAGTCCACGAGGTACTGAAAACCCCTCCCCTGGGGGCAAACAGCTAGCAGCTTCCGAACCGTGCAGACCAGACCCCCATTGATGATCCGAGCGGGAGGAGGGGGCCTGGCAGGCGTGACCAGAGGGCTGGTCCTGACAGGCTGAACCTCACTGATGTGAAAGGTGGGGTTGACACGAAGAGACCTAGGAAGGTTCAGTCTCACAGACACAGAATTAACAACTTTAGACACAGGGAATGGTCCAACAAAACGAGGGGCCAACTTACGGGACTCCACCTTGAGAGGCAAGTGCTTAGTAGACAACAACACCCGTTGTCCGGCTTGATAGACTAGTGTGGGTCTCTTCCTCCTGTCAGCGAACTTCTTGTGGCTCTCGGAAGCCCTGAGGAGGTTCGTACGAACCGTGCAGACCGGATCCCATTGATGATTCGAGCGGGAGGAGGTGGCCTGGCAGGCGTGACCAGAGGGCTGGTCCTGACAGGCTGAACCTCACTGACGTGAAAGGTGGGGTTGACACGAAGAGACCTAGGAAGGTTCAGTCTCACAGACACAGAATTAACAACTTTAGACACAGGGAATGGTCCAACAAAACGAGGGGCCAACTTACGGGACTCCACCTTGAGAGGCAAGTGCTTAGTAGACAACAACACCCGTTGTCCGGCTTGATAGACTGGTGTAGGTCTCCTCCTCCTGAGGAGGTTCATACGGGCCCGAGCCCAAATCCGTCGGGAACGGCAGACTAAGGCAACAGCGGATGGGACAGCGACCTCCCTCTCCAGCGCAGGAAACAGAGGCCGCTGGTACCCAAAAACACACTGGAATGGAGACATGCCCACAGAAGTGCTGGGAAGCATGTTGTAATCATACACATGACGTACTTGCTCCAAGAGGCAGGATTCTGGGAAGCCAAGCAGCGGAGCCCCTTCTCCAGCTCCTGGTTTAACCGCTCCGTCTGCTCATTGGTTTGAGGATGGTGGCCTGAGGTCAGACTAACTGTGGCACCCATGAGTTGGCAGAAAGCCCTCCAGAACTGAGCCACAAACTGCGGACCCAAAGCCTAACACAAGTGGGTGTTGGGTGCCTCAAAAAGGTGGAAAGTTATCTGTTCGGTGTGCGAGTCACAGGAGAGGTGCAGTGGGTAACCAGATACATCACATGGCCATCTAGGGCGGTGGCAGGCATGGGGGAGTCTAGAGGGACAAACGAAAGGTTAAGTCGCTTGGCCAAATTCTTATCAATGAGACTAGCATCAGCACCAGAGTCAATGACAACAGTAAGAGGGAGGGACAGAGATTCTGAGAAGAGTGTAACATGGGAGAACTGATGGCAGGGTCTGTTCTTACTGGGGGAGGTACATACCAGCACAGAGGTCTGACGGGAAGAACCATTGCGGGGAATAGGACAATTCTCGAGGAAGTGACCCATCTGGGCGCAGTAGATGCATCGACCCTTGTTGCATCTTCGTAGGCGTTCCTCCGGAGAGAGCCGAGTGTGTTCAATCTGCATCAGTTCCTCTGTGTCACTCCTGGTGTTGGTTGCATGCGTGAGTGCTGGAGCAGGAGTGCATCTGGGCGAGGGCCCCCAGGAGGAGTAGGAGCCTGGTAGCTGACTTGAGGGGAAGTTTCTGGTCCGATCATGCTCCAACAATCTCTTGTCAATCTTGGAAGCTAGGGAGACTAGGACATCAAGCTCAGAGGGTAGGTCTAGAGGAGTCAGAGAGTCTTTAACACGCTCCGAATGGCCATTAAAAAAGGCATCCACCAAGGCTGGTTGATTCCAACCACTATCTGCTGCTAGTGTTCCGAATGCGATAGCATAGTCCATAACACTTCGCCTGCCTTGACGCATGGCAACCAAGGCCTTGGCGGCCTCTCAACCAGGAGCAACAGTCTGAAAAATCTGTGTAAAAGTCTTTAGAAAGAGTGGCAGAGAATTGCAGATAGCCGAACGGCGGTTTCAATCAGCTGTGGCCCAGACTTTGGCTCGATCAGACATGAAAGAAATCATGTAGGCTACCTTACTGCATTTAGAGGGAAAGGAGGCTGCTGCCTGAAACTCAAAATGTAGCTCGAACTGGGTAATGAATGGCCTACAGTCACCAGACTCACCAGAGAACCTCTCAGGGCTAGACAAAGTCAAATCGGTCGGTTCAGGAGATGCAGGTGAGGCAACGACACCATCGGTGGGAGGTGTCGTAGATTCTCCTTGCTGCTGGCTGACCTTCAGCTGACTTAGCGGGGAAGCTAACATAGTAAATGCCGCACTGACCCTGAAAACTCACATCGTCATATGTAGGAGAGAATGTTTACACCCCTGTTTTGTCATCAGAACAACTGATGGGAGATGGCATGCCCCATCTGCATGGTGGAGCGAAGTTATGATAACTTAACTAACTTAACACAACAAAAACAATAGAGGTGCTGCTGGATCCCAGATCTGTTGGTGGCCAGGACCCAGTGGCTATACATGGCCAGGTCATCGACCAGGTGAAAAGTTTTAAGTATCTGGGAGAACGGGTAGACAGTGACCTTAGTTGGTGCACTCAGGTGGCCAATGTCTGCGCCAGAATCCACCAGCACCTTCATTTTTTGCGCCTACTTTTGGAGTATGCAAAAACATTATGCTCATCTTTTACAGAGCAACAGTTGAGTCAGTTCTTCGTTATGGTATCACCTGCTAGTTTGGCAATCACACAGTAAAATCTAGAGCCGAGATTTCGAGCCTAGTCAAAACTGCAGGTAAGATTATGGGTGTGATGCCCCCCCTCAACCCACAGGATCTTTTTGAGCAGGCAACTATTCGACAGGCAAACGCCATCTTATCAGACACTTCTCATGTGCTGAATGGGGAATATGTCCTCCTTAATTCCGGGAAGAGATACAGGCTTCCCCTGTGCAAGCACAATCGCTTGAAGTACTCTTTTATTCTCTTATCTACTAAGCTAATTAATGACCAGAAATGAATGTAATTGTGTTGGACGGATTCTTAACTTTTATAAAGTTTATAAAGTTAGTGTATGTATGTTGGTGTGGAAATGGATTGGTTGCTGTGAGTGTGATCATTTTTAGGGGATGTATGACTGAGCTATATTTATGGCAGGATGAATGTTACTGCTATTTGTATTATGAATCTGCTTGGTATGGGAATGGGGTGGTATGGAGGGAAGGATGTGATGTGCGGTGATGTGAATGCTTCACGAATGCTGGAGTGGGAGATGGTATGGTTTAGGATAGTCAGGGGCAGGGGGTGAGAACAGCCAATGTGTCTGTGTCTGTGCCTGTGCCTACCCCTCTATCTTTTTATTTCATGTCATGCTGGTATGTGTATATTGTAGGTTGCTCTGTCTGTATTGTTTGTGGTATGTTGGTATGTGTTTACGGTGCTATAACCATCCCTTTCCCATCTCTAAGACAAATTTCTCCCTGGTGGAGACAAAGAAACCTGAACCTGAACCTGTAACTGGTCTCAGTCAGTGACCTAGTTGCTCTGCCACATCATCCCCCTCAAGTTTGGCCTTGTGTGGCAACCTGGAAAGGTAATCTGCTACCACATTGGCCTTGCCTACTAGGTGTCAGTTGGTAGACCTAAAGTACTAGAGTGAAAGGTACCATCAGGCCAAGCAGCTGTTGTGGTCTTTCAAGGAATTGATCCAGGTAAGAGCTCAGTGGTCAGTTTCCAGATCAAACTGGAAACTTGCCATACTACTTACGCCTCCACTTAATGATCTGGTCCTTTTTTCGACATCTTATCTCATGTGGCTCCAGCTGCAGGGACCCCTTGGACCAGGACTGCTCAAAGGCAAACTGCAGGGGTAGCTCTGGACTTTCCAGGTCTTTCAGGAAGACAAGAGAAAAACACAAGAAGGCCTTCAATATGCTGAAGGCTGAAGTTACTGGGTTTCTTTGGACCAGTAGGTGCCCTTTAAGAATTGGCATCTCTTCAGCTACTCCAGTTACTGCCACCCCAATAGAGATGGACAGATAACTTAACATAAAATCTTTTACTGTATGGATGGTAACAGTAACATTGTGTAAAAATTAAATAAAGGAGAACAACAAATTCAAAGACGGAAATAGAAAAATGGGAGATTTTTTTCGGAACTTTTTATTTTATTTATTTAACTCAGTGGGTCACAGTGGTTCACACATGTTAACTGAAAATTTAATGAAAACTTCAAAGGCAATTCGTCTGAAACTTTAACAAATAAAACAATTAACAAATGGTACTGTATAATAAATATGAGAAAATCCAGTGCATGATGATGCTTTAAATATAGTTCAACATGAAGGAGTGATTTTGAGGCTTCCCTTTTATTTGGCATAAGATTTGTTTGGGCAGCATGATACTTTGTTAACCAAACACACAAATGATGTTAGAATACAAGATTTTACCATTAAGAAACTATTAGGCAACATTCCCAATATTGTATTGTGAAACCTCTCTCAGAAGAGACAGGAGAGCCACTGAATGAGCCACTGAATGATATAAGGGAGACACAAGAAGACACAGTCTACTACCAAGGTAGGCAGGTGAACAGTATGTACATGGAAGCTCAAGATCTACATATTCAAAGGTGTAACTGTATAAACTGTATGAACTGTATAAAGAAAACATGAGTAAGCAAGACAAAAATATTTTATACATTTTTATTGGGCTTCAAATTAAACTATAAGGCATCACAGAATGGCACAATCATTAAATGAAACATGCAATAAATAAAACACTGTTCAAAAGTTTTCATATCCTTACATGTTTATACTGTAATGTACTGTAATATAATGTATATAGTCTTTTGTGACGCCCCCTACTGTGAAGCAGAGATCTACCTGCTTCACAGTAGAGATGGTGTACTTTTCATGAAGGCCTTGTTTACTTTTCTCCAAACATTGCGTTTGTGGTTGTGACAGTGTGAAGTTCAATTTTGGTCTCATCACTCCAAATAACCATCTTCCATAAGTTTTGAGGCTTGTCTAGGTGCGACTTTACCATGCAGCCCATTGTTTATGGGTTTTTCTTTGCTTCCCAACAAATTTTCCTTCCAGTTGTGGCCAAAATCTTTGTTGGTCACCGTGGTCTTTTCCACTTTTTTTTTTTTTTTTTTTTTATTTATCTAAGTCTTGAAACACTGCTGATTGGCATATTCAAATCTTTAGAGATCTTTTTGTATCCTTTTCCAGATTTATAATATATAATAATATATACCTTTTCTCTAAGATCCTTTGACAGTTTGTTTACTTTCCCCATAGCTCAGTATCCAGTTAATTCAGTGCTGCCTTAGATGAAATGTGCAGCGCTAAGAAACACATTTCAACAAGTCACAGGTGTAGAAACCTACCCACAATAGCCACCTAAACCTGTGTGTGTCAACATGTGTGTATATTATTAGGCCAGACATTCAAGGGTAATGTAAACTTTTGATCAGGGCATGTGAAGTTTTGATTAAGTGATTTTAGGTATCAATATGTTTTAAAAGAGCACATAAAAGTATGTAATAATAAATGGCTTCATCTGAGCACTATCCCTAAATAAAAGAAAGGTTTTTACCATGATCATTCATATTTTCCAAAAATTGGCTAATATTTCACAAATTCTGCTGGGGGTCAGGGGTATGTAAATTTATGAGCACAACTGTACATAGCTGATGTTCAGAACTTTGGATTACTGACCAGGGTGAGATGTGATCATGGACTGGAAAACACTGGTGTCGCTTTGCAGGAGAGGACTTAACAGACATAGTGTTATCACTGGCAGGTCAATGCATAATCAAAGAATTAAAGGATTTTGGGCAGAGCTAATTGCAGTGGTAACTTCAAACTATTTTAGAGGTAGTTCCTATGTCATACTCTTGGTGAAGAAATTCCAGTGGCAAAGGCAAGAGTTGTTCCCATATATGTGCCCATGTCAATTTAAATTTTACAGTTCTAACTGTATATTGATTTTTTCATCATCAGAAGATGCATCAGACAGTGCAGCCATTCCTGAAAGGTAGTTACATACACTCACAGAAATATTTAACTCTAACTTTTAAGATTTATGTAAAATAATTACATGAAAAAGTTCCATTTAATTTTTTTTTATATTTTGAACATAAACCTACCTAATAAACTTTACATGATGCATATACATCAATTTAATAGAATCTATTAATTTGCAATGCATATTCACCAGGTTTATGTATTTAGTATTAATAAAATGTATTGAATTTAAATGCATATTAATCAGATTATGTATTCAGAATACACAAAGTATATTTGTTTAAATTGCATAGTAATTAGATTACCTATTTTAAGATGAATAATGTGTATGTGTTTGAAATACATACCAATTAAGCTTAAATTCAATCAAAACACATAAAGTTTATGTATTTTTATGATTAATATCCAACATTTTTTTTCTATTAGGTTACCTATTCAAGATGATTAATGTGTTTGAAATACATAATAAATATACTTTCAATCAAAATGCATTAAATTGATGTATTTTAGTGATTAATTAATTTTTCCATTTTCCATTCAACAATCTCAATGATGCATACAATCAGACCACCTTGTTGATTCAACAAATTTATTTTTAATAAATGTCAACCTCTTCTCTTCACCCAGACACAGGCACAGACAGTACTCAGCAGGTAGTGTAGCTCTTCAACCCATCTGCTGTAGATGGAACATGCGTAAACATAAAAAATGTTCTAGCTTCAATAGAACAGAGGCAAGTTAGGTTAAACAAAGTTTTAACTCATCACCTGACAGGAACGGGTTTTCCTTGAAGTATACACCATCTCTAATGAAGCAATACAGCAATACTGGTTTTCAAGCTGGTCAGTGTTACTGCCCTGTGTTCTGTGGGTATCAATAACTATTCAACACTTCAGTGGAATCAAGTATTTGCTGCAACGAGCGCAATAATAAGATATATTGAAAAAGACCTGCTCTTATATGTAGTACTTCCCCCTCCCATCCCATCCCATCCCTGCCCCACCCCACCCCAAAAAAAAGAGTCATCTGAGCAATTTGAGTTTCAGTGCACGTACTTTGGGGGAAGGCCTGGACGATTCCAGGTCCATCAGGATCTTCTGGTGAACTTTGAATGTATTCTTCAAGCTTTTTGGATAGCTTAGATGAAGTGCATAGATCAACCCATAAAGCATCACGCATGCATGGTTGATACTCTGGAGGTTGTGGAGAACTTCTACCCCTTCCAGGACCACACCGACATCTGCAAAGTGTTCATCAGGGTCATCACTCTCAGCTCGAATGGTCGTCCCTGCGACGTCTGCCTGGGCCTCACTGCATTCGATGTCCTGAAAGATGGAGAAAACAGAGAACAATGTTACATTATGTATAAATGGATTTGTACATTCAATGATCAACTATTTAGATATGATAAAGCATTGTTGATCACAAAAATACCATTTTTTACCGTGTTTGTGGGTATGTGCCATAAAGAACAGCATATCGTGTCTCATTGCTTAAAAGTAATACTGTTAATCCTTTAATTTAGTGAATTTTTAATGGTGCACATAAAACATAAGATAGTAACTTACATGTTCATAGGTTAGTCCTCCTCTGAGGGTAAGGTTCCGAGCTCCTTTAAGATTTAAGGATTTCCGGGGAGACAAAAGAGACTGCACTTTATCCAAAGAAGCCTTTGATCTGCAACAATGAAAACTGAATCAACAAAACACACTAACTTAAAATGTACAAAAATAAAAAATACAGGACCAGGAACCCATTTTATTCAGAGATCTGTGAAGTAAATGAAAAAAGTAACAATATCTGAAAGAGCCAAATAAGAAACTGTTCTTTGATACAATGTAGAGGAGAAAGGACAGTAGGAAAGAGGCAAACCTCTTCTGTCTATGAACATCACATGTTATCAGGCACACCTGGAGAGAAATTAATAGCATTTACCATAAAGGACAGAAGGATGACATACTTACCACATATTCTTTGACCAGTGCATCCAGGTCTTCATTGAGGTAAATGCTCAGACAGCTCAGCACACAATCATGCCTCACATTGATGTCTTCACTCTGAAACAAACATTACAAGATTCCATCCTCGTCAGTGTCATAGACAGACTAATACGCATGTGCTGAGGCCAGCCAAGTCACTGACATTTCCCTCCTTGACCATCCTGAATTCACCTGGTTTCACCCCACATAGTTAAAGTTCACACAGGTCTGAGCCTGTTCACTACACAGTAATTTTGAAAGTGCCTATCCTTTTCCAAACCGTTAACAAAGGAGCTTTCTCATATGGCTGAGTCAAACAAACCATATGTGTATTACGTTAGACCAAAAAATACTTACATTATAAGTCTTTGTCATCACGGCTTTGATCTGTCTTCCTGCAGCTCCACCTTTGGTATGGAAAACTCTGATCAGGTCCAGGTACCTGAAATGGAATGAAACTCCATTGTCATTATACAGTACAGATACTTGTATAACGAGATTTGGTTAGAAACTCTCCGCAAGGATACACAATACAACTGAGAAACAGATAGAAAGGGAAATGGAAACACTAAGCTAGATGCTAGACAATTAGCAAGTAAGAATATTATACAAACTGAGACAGCAGAGCAGCGAGCACATTAGCGCTAGCTGTAAAGACATGCTATTTGCTAACATTAGCAGCCAATGCTAAAACTAGTGGCTACTAAGAAGCCACTAAGAATTAAATACATGTTAATTACTAACATGCTAATGCTAACATGCTAATGCTAACATATTAACTAAGAATTAAATACATGCTAATTGCTAACATGTTAATGATAACTAAATTCTCTAGTGTTTGACTTCCTGCCCGGCTCGCGCACAAAATAGACCAGGCGCCGAAACAAACGACACAATCCTTTAACATTGGCGCCAAAAGGAAAATGGCTCCGCTTCTCAGTGCAAAACATCTCTTGTACATAACCCGTTTCGGAGATATTCACAGATGTGAAAAAATTCTGATGGGCGGATCCGCCCAATCCGTCCTCAGAGGGTGAGACACTGAAACATGTGCCAGCTTTGCACAAGGTGCACTCAGCGTAACGTAATAATAACGTAATAATTTCCTGTTATCGGCGATAATTAACTTGCATCCCTACCCGAAAAGCTTTGAATGAAATGCATTTCAATTCGCCAATGATTGAATTTTTTCCTACTCCGCATGGCGCACCAAGTTTAGTGAATTGCTAGCTAACGCTAACGCTAGCAGGCGCAAAACGTAGTAGGCCTAAAGATAAAACTACTCAAACTACATAAATTTGATCATCAATTGACTGCTATTAATGTAGTATGATAAAAACTGCACGAATAATACACAGGTGGATGTAAGTAAACAACGGATGACTCAGATTACTCACCATGAAGCCTGAAGTATCAGTCTGTCGAATGAAGATGGTTTTTAGCGGAAAATAAGGACATCATTTCCTGTTTCCCGTTTTCACTTCCTCTAAGTTGTATGTAAACCAATCACATACATTTTAAATAAAAAAATCTTGTTTGTTTCACAGCTTTGATTATTTAAACCATTTCAATATGTATTAAGTAATTACATTAAATTGATTTTATTTAAATACTCATATTCTTTAAATTTATGTATTGAAATTAATTATAATCTGTATAATTCTGTCAATTATAAAATATAATAGATTTATTTGCTTAAAAATAAACTCTACCATGATTCATTTCTGTGAGTGTAGTTTGCTGATGGATGGTGTGTTTAGGTAGAGCAGGCATGTCCAAAGTCTGGTCCGGGGGTCAATCACGGCCCACGTTCAGATTTCATGCGGTCTGCGGCTTCGTTTTTATAATGTATTATTTATGGCCTGCTTGCCAGATACTGTATGGCTGGAAGACTTGGCTTTTTTAGTTGACATAATGAAGCATCTGAATATGCAAAGCATTAATTCAATTAAATTCAATTCACTTTAATTTTATTTTATTTATATAGTGCCATATCATAACAGAAGTTATCTCATGACACTTTTCATACAGAGCAGATCTAGACCGTACTCTTTATAATATTATAAAATTCCACCATGAAAACTTCCTTTTAACAGGCAGAAACCTCTGGCAGACCCAGGCTCTTCCACCGTGATCGATTGAGTTAAAGATAGAGAGGGACAGATAGAGAGAGAGAGAAAAGGGGGGATAGATAGATAAATAGAGAGAGATACACAGATACACAGCAGCAGCAAATTATTAACTAACTATAAACTGTAATGGAGATATGGTAGCAATAATGACAGTAATAACATATGTAGTTTGCCTGTGTATTATTTGTATATGGGACTGTATTTGGTTTATTATTTTGTACTGTGTTGGCCTCATTTAGACTTTTATGTTTCAGTTTTCACGGTGTCAGGGTGTATCAAGATTGTTTGTCGTCGTTGGAGGAGAATGAGGAGGAAATAAAAAAGATGAATTTTGACATCAGTATGATTCATGGCCTTTTTCAAGAACGTGTGTAGCTAGAGTGAAAATGTAACGCTAACATGGCCAAGAGCAAGAGACTAGAGCTGCAAATGCAGACATCCCAAGTTCCAAAAAGTCATTTCCGGGAGATGGGGGGGGGGGTGATAAATAATAAGTCGGAGAGAGTACATCGAAGTCCCTCCCACAACGAAAGCTTATTGGTGTATTTTGCTGACCAAACCAATCGGCGCGCTCTCTCTCGCAACCAGTCGCCCTGAACACGAGAACACGCTGAACAGAGTTTTCGCTTGAATGCATGCACGGGTGCTTCATGTAGCTCATTGTATCTCAGTCTCACGCGCTCACCCCCCTCCCCTCCTCTCGCCTATGCCTGCGCAATGTAACTGAAAGTAATCCGAGCATGATGCGCGAGGTACTATCTTTTCTTTATGCTCGCACTCGCATTTTTTTTAATCTCTCTCGCGTAATCCAAAATCCGGGATGTTTTACCTAGCTCGCGGGCATCAGGGAGCCACTGTTAATATCAGGGAGACTCCCGGAACTTCCGGGAGACTTGGGATGTCTGCAAATGTCCGAGGCATGCCGGAAGCAGGACCGCTAGAGCGACGTGTGGCCGGAACGTCCAGGAGCCGACGAGAGAGAGAGAGACGAAGAGAGCGTCTACCGTGGAGCTACGCGACTACATCACGGCTTGCTGGAGAGAGGGAGAGAGAGGACGGCGTCGACATCGCTAACCACCGGAGCGCCGACTCCATTACGGCCTGCTGCAGAGAGAGAGGACGGGAATGTCAACCAGTGGTTGCTACGACTCTTCACATATCCTTACCTGGCTTCAGCTGGCATGTTCTCCCGCCTCAGGCAGACGAGAACAGTTCTGCAATAATCCTTTGATTTGAGAGTACCAACCTGCAACTGTATATTTTAAAGGTTGAACAAGCTGAACTCTTAAGCAGCAGAGGTTTGAGAGTAATGCTAAATGTCCCTGCTTAATATTATATGAATTTCCTGTGGGTTTTGACTTAAGAGTTTAACATTTCTATTTCAGTGCTATGTCAGTCCATAGTGAAAAACCACAATGTGAGGGTCTTAGTGAACATGTTGAGTCCCTTCAAGCAGAGTTAGCAAGATTGAATGAACGGTTAAAATTTCAAATAGATTAAGCTGAAATAGAGAGACTAAAGACACTTATTGATGATATCAATGCTAAAATAATTCAAAAGGTATCAGTAACAGAGCCAATCTCCAAAGTTGAACCCCGTAAACCCCTCACGGGAGAGAAAGTTAACTCCCAAAATGCTAGAACTAAAACAACAAGAAACCTCGCAAAAGGAGAATAGGTTTGTTATGTTATATGACAAATGGAAGGAGCAAATTAGAGCTGCACGCTCCTCACTCAAAAATGAGTGCTCTGACGAGGACTTGTGTTGCCTGATGGATGCTGTAGAAGGGCTAGAGGCTCAAGTGAAGGATGCATACGAGAATGTCCGAGCACAGTCTGCACCTTCCACAGATATCAGACGTAAGATTGATTCATGCACAGCAGTAACTGCAGATGTGATGGCGCTACTAAAGGTGTGCATGAGTGAAGTGGGGCAAGATGACTTTGATGCTATGGCAGAAAATGCAAGATTGCACATGACGCTTGACAGAGAATATGCACAGTCAATATTTAGTGCCTCAGTCCCCAAATCTTCTATTTGTAGTCACCAGTCGAGATGTCCATCAGAGCAGCAAAGCATCACAGTAAAAAGAGCAGACTGTGCTGCACAACTTGCAGCCAAAAGGGCAGAAATGGAAATGGATGAGGCAATTGCTGCACAGAGGCAAGAACTTAAGAGACTGGAAGATCAGCGGGATCTTCAAGTGATCGCTGCTAAAATGAGAGTTTATTCTGAAGCGGGCTCAGATGAGGTCCCTGGAGTGGGTATGAGTCACTGTCCTCCTGTGTCTCCTGTGTCTAAACAAAGAGATAAAAGAGGAACCATTACATCAGACCAATGAACAATCTAACAACGTAAGCAAAGACATTTCTTTAGCTCAAGCATTATATGACACAATGACACTCACCCGACTTCCAGCACCCGAGCCCTCAGTCTTCTCAGGAGACCCACTCAAGTTCATAGAGTGGAGCACTAGTTTCAAGGCACTCATAGAAAGCAGATGCACAAATCCAGCTGACAGATTGTTTTACCTTCAGAAATACATCAGCGGTGAAGCACGGTCAGTGCTGGAAGGAAGCTTCTACAGGAAGGATGAAGAAGTTTACAATTAAGCATGGGAAGCACTGAATGCTCGCTACGGCCATCCCTTTGTAATCCAGCGTACATACAGAGAAAAACTGAATAACTGCCCAAAGATAAGTTCGAGAGACTCTGTTAAACTCAGACAGTACAGTGACTTCCTGACTGCTTGCAGCAATGCCATGCCACACATTAAGGTCTTCAGGTTATTAAATTTGTGAGAAAATCAGAGGATGCTAAATCAAATCAATCATTTTATTGTATAGCCCAAAGTACAAAGTCATTGCCTCAGAGGCGTTACACATCTGTACACGGAGTGACACCCTCTGTCCTTAGACCCTCGGTTCGAGTGAGGACAAACTTGCCCACAACAACCTTTAACAGGGAAAAATGTGGCGAATGAAACCATCAGAAGGCCACAGGAGGGATCCCTCTCCAGGACGGACACAGACGTGCAATTGTCCTTGTACAGGACAACAAATCCACCACAAACATATTGACCAATGACTGATACAAATGACAATGATTATAATGAATGATAAATGATTACAGTAATAGATTGGTCTTAATAATGACAGTAATAATATAGTAGTGGGCGTTCCATGCGGACTCACAGCAGCAGGCCACGATCACGAGAACTGGCTGGACGGGACAGCAGCACAAGGAAAATCCGGTCGGGACGTTTGGGGTAGTACACATGCATTAATGAGACATGTCCAAGCATGGAAGAGATTGCGATATATGGCAGAGATATCAAGATATAGTATATATAATAGGGAGGAGTGAGATATAGAGAATATAGAGAGATATATAGAGAGAAGATTGACTGATTATATTATATATATAGATAGAGAGAGCAGGAGAGAGACGAGAGAAGATATTCTAGAGAGATTTACGAGATAGAGATAGGAGCGAGAGAGAGCAGAGAGGGGAGAGTGAGAGTGAGAGGAGAGAGCAGATAGTGAGATAAGATAGAAGATAGAGCATGAGAGAGCGAGAGAGAGAGAGAGTTTCGGTAAGGGAGATGTGTCTGTGCATCTTCAACACTACCGTGCCTGGCTGGCATAACCCTCGGTGGCCGGGAGTGTCAATCCCTCGGCCGGCATAATCCTATGAGCCAAACTACGGAGACCTAAGCCCTCCAACTACGGCTTATCAAAAAGAAGTCTACAGTCTTTTCTTAAGGTGTTGACCGTGTTGATCCCGAAACCAGAAACGTAGTTTGTTCACAGAAGATGGCCTGATAGGCTGAAAGCTCTGGCTCCCCAATCTACTTTTGGAAAACTTTTAGTAACCACCAAGGAACCCAGCGTCCTGCGAATGCGCAGTGTTCTATGAGGCTTAATGGTATTATGAGCTCTTTAGTAAGAATGGTGACTGACCATGAAGCAGCTTTGTACAGTACGGCGAAATTTTAAATTTCTATTATAGTCTAATAGGTAGCCAATGCAAGGAAGACCAAATGGGAGAGATGTGATCTCATGATCTGGTTCCTGTCGAACACGTGCAGGCAGGCATTCTGAATTAACTGCAAAGTTCTAAGAGCTATATTGGCGCAGCTGATAACACAAGGCGATACAATAGTCCGCCTTGGAAGGAACAAAGCGTCGGACTAGTTGTGCTGGCATCCGCCTAGAGCAATGCGTCTGAGTTAAGCAGATGTGTACGTTAAGTGGAAGCATGCCAGTCCTCGAAATTTGTGTTTTATGTGGACGGTTAAAGCGACAAATCCTGACCAAAAAACAACTCCAAGATTCTTTACAGTGGAGTGGACGGCCAGGGTGATCCCATCTAAATGTAAACTAAGTCTCTAGAAAGAGGTTTCGGGGTGTTTGGGTCCACTATACAAGAACTTCGTTGTGTCCTGATTAACATCAAAAAAATCTGTAGGTATCCAATTTTTATATCCTTTAGGCATGTTGGGGTTAGTTAATTGCTATGGTTTGTCATCAGGCTTGATCGTAAATATACATTGGGTGTCGTCAGGCATAACAATGAAAATTGGACTTAGAAGATTCCCTAATGGGATGTTCCCTAAAAGGAAGATCATATTAAATGAATAGAAAGTGGTCCACAGTAAGTACAGAACCTTGTGGGACTCCATGACAAAACTTTGGTCTGATTGGAGGTTTCATTCTTGACGTGAACAAAACTGGAGATCGTCTAAAAATAGTACGATTTAAACCGATTAGGCGGTTCCTTGATTTGCCAATTCGAGTGTTCCAGTCTCTGCTAAAAGAATTTTGATTGGGTCAATGTGTTAAATGCAGCATAAGATCTAACAGGACAAGTACAGAGATGAGTCTTTGTCTGATGCCATTAGGGGTCATTTTTGTAACTTCTGACTAATGCGGTCTTCTGGCTATGAGCACTCTAAAATCTGACTGAAAAATCACAAACGACTTTGTTATGGAGAGAAAGTCACACCAGTGATTAGCACAGCTTCTCTATCTCTTGACAGAAGGGAAGGCTTTATCGGTTGTAGTTGGCTGACTCTGGGTTATGAGTGGGCTTTCTAGAAGAGGGTTTTTTTATTACCAGCTACTTTAAGGGACTGTGGTACATATCCTGATAATAAAGTGACGATAATCATCCAATAACGAATTTACTAACTACAGGTAAAATTTTCCTTGAGCAAACTGTTGGAGATGGAGTCTAAGAGAGAAGGATGAGCTTAGCTGCGAAATGATTAAAGTATTTGATGAAGGTCGATGTGGGGAAAACAGTTACAATACAATATCAGGTTTTAAGCTGTTTCAGAACTTGCTGTATCAGAATGGCAGTCCATCAATGTCTGGTGAGGAAAGAGGTGATGGATTTTGTCTCTAATTAGGTATCTAATCTTATCATTAGAAGAAGTCATTGACAGTCATTGCTACTTGACTAAACGGGAAATAGATGCGTTCAGTGATGTGTGATTCCTCGTTAGCCGGCTATCGTGCTGAAGAGACAAAACCTGTGGTTCTTCTTATATCTCTCAATAAAGAAGAGTAATAGGTGCTTGGCGCTTACGGAGAGCAATTCCGATGTTTTGAGATTTATCTTGCCAGCGCTAGATGAAATTCTTCCAGTTTTAGTGGCACGCCATTTTGCTTTCGATTTACGTGCCTCTTGTTTACATTTACGAGTCTGCGGCTATACCCAGGTGCAGCCTTCTGTGTTTAAGTCTTTTCTTTTCAGAGGTGCTGCAATAGCGCTAGAGTTGTCCCGTAATGAGGCCTGTAATTACTATTCAAAAAGATGGTCTATTTTGTGGTGGCTAAAGGAAGTAGACAAGTCCTCTTTACCGTTAGACAGGCATTTGATTCAATGCTGAAGGAATCACTTCCTCAAATTTGGACTACAGCACTATCAGATAAAAACATCTGCTGTAGAAAGCTTCTACACAAAGGCTTCTAGTCCGGGGTAGTATGAACTCAAGTTATTAAAAAAAATGGTCAGACAGAAGGGATTCTGTGGGCAGACTCTATATTATCAATTTCAAGCCATATGAAGAAACAATCAAGGTGTGGTTCAGACAATGAGTAGGTTTATTTTACACTTTGACAAAAGCCAATTGAGTCTAATAGAGAGATACAGAGAGTATAAGACTATCATTGTGGTTGCACCATGAATGTTAATCACCTACATAATACTTTATCTGTTTTAAGGATCAAGCCTGATGCAAAATTCTGCAAATCAGATAAAATTCAGAATAAGGACCTGGAGCTGCTATACTTTAACCAAACAAATTGGCTGTAAAGTTTCCAGGTGGGTGAGTGGGCTAAGGACAAGACTTTCAAATGATTTAATTTAGTTGTTGGGATTTATTAATAGACTTGAGTCAAATATGGCTCCAACTCCCACCACCGACCAGTACTACGAGGAAACATGAGTATTATAATGACTCGGGGAGTGGATTCATTTAAGCTAACATATTCATCCTCTGCAGCCAGGTTTCAGTGAGGCAAAAAACAAATCATATCCTCGTCAGATATTAATTCATTGACTAAGACAGCTTTAGATGACAAAGACCTGATATTCAATAGTCCAACATTAATTCTCTTATTTTGGACTGTTGGAGATGTTTGATTTAATTTGTATTAATTTTTTATGATGACTCCTCTTCTGTTTGTTTTATCTTTAAATAATGTAGGTGCACGGGGGGGACAGACACAGTCTCTATACTAAAGGACTGGGTGGGCCACTGCTCTAATGGAGGCGCAGAGAAGCGTGTAAGACTGCAGCTCTGCTTCCTCTCAACTTGGGTTGTCGACATGATTTTGGTCAGCTAATAAAACTTGCCATATTTCTAGATGAGAAGCTGCTCCATCCAAAGTGGGATGGATGCCGTCTCTCCCAATCAGACCAGGTTTTCCCCAGAAAGGTGTCCAATTGTCTATGAAGCCCACATCGTTGCTGGACACCACCTCGAAGCCAGCGGTGAAATGACGACATGCGGCTATAGATGTCATCACTGGTCAACATTGGGAGGGGACCAGAGAAAACTACGAGGGTCCCGACATCGTTTTGGCGTATTACACACCGATGAAACATTAATTTTAGTGACCTCCGATTGGCGTAACCGGGTGTCATTACCGCCGACGTGAATAAACAATCTTACTGTATTTACGCTTATCCTTAGCCAGCAGTTTTCAAAAAAGACTCGATGTCGCCCGCTCTGGCCCCGGGATTCCATTTTAACTATGGCCCCGGTGTCGCTACTTCACGTTTGGACTATGGAGCTGCATGACCAGAGTTGGCCTCTCAGCGGGTGTGTCGCTGAGCGGGGAAAAATCTGTTTGAAACGTGGTGGAGCGGTTGGTGGTACGTGGGCTTTCAGTTTGGGGGCTATGCCTCCTTCGAAACAGTCACCCAGCCTCCGGCTGCTCGGGAACTACGGGGGGACGGCTAACTGAAGTACCTGTGGCTGTACCGCACCGGCTACAGGGGACTGGCTAACTATCTGAGCTATGACTGTTCGGTTTGTGCGGTACCGTGCCTCTAACTCACTGACCCTCGCCTCCAAGCTACCAATAAACTACATTTATTACAATACATTTATCACTAAAGGAGGACGAGGATAACTTAACATGTGGCACACAGTACAGGAGAGAGGCAGGAGGAGGGAGAGAGGAGAGTGAGGGGACGCCATGCTATAGCTAGGCTAGTTAGTGTGGCTAACAGAAACTGGAGAAACTATCAGATTGTAGTTACTAGAGTTCAGAGAGCTGTTTATGCACAGACAGAACAAGTCAGAGAGTAGTGCAGAGATAAGTAGATAGTCGCTGATTTGAGAAATATACGGAAATCTGTTCAGGTGAGCAGAGCAGAGAGCACCGTGGCAACAACACAGATACCGGAAGTGACACAATACGTTACCGTAAAGCACGCAAAACCAGAAGCCTGTGCTACAAAAGCTCCCTGATTGGGTGACATCTCGCTGGAATCGACAAGTAACAAAACAGCTGCAAGAAACACATGAATATCCCAGTTTCAAAGAGTTTGCCAAGTTTCTGGCTTATGAGGCAGATGTGGCATGTAACCCTGTAACGTCCCTCTATGCCTTGAAGTCACCTGAAGAAAGACCTTCCAGAGACATGAAGTGGCCAAAAGCTAATGTGTTCATTACAAATACAAAAGAATCAGAAAAATCCAACACAGTGATGAAAACACAAGGCGCTGTGGGGAACAGTACAAGAGAGACAAATGAATCAGAGAGGGTAAATATGCCGTTCAGTTCTTCAAGTCCAGTTAAATGCATGTACTGTAGTGAAAGTCACTCTATTCACAAATGTCAGACATTCACTAATAAGTCACAAGACGAAAAGAAAAGATTCATACTGGACAAAAATCTGTGTTTTGGTTGTCTTAAGAGAGGACACAATTCAAAGGACTGCAGAAGCAAAGCAACCTGTGGTATATGCAAAAAACAGCATCCAACACTGTTGCATGAGCACCGCAGCACTTCTCCAGACACGTCTCCCCATGCTGTTGTGCAGGCAGAAGGAAAGTCATCTTCACTCTCTTGCTCAATAGACAAAGGTGATAGTGGGAGCACATCAATGATAGTGCCTGTGTGGCTCTCATCAGTTACAACTCCTGAAACAGAGACATTGGTGTATGCTTTGTTAGATACGCAGAGTAGTACTACTTTTGCAGACAAAGAGGTGTGTAAGAAGATGGGCGCAGGTTTAGAGCCAGTTAAATTAAAGCTTACCACTATAATGGGAAAGGATTCCATTGTTCAGAGCGACAGAGTTAGTGGTCTTAGAGTCAGAGGGTTTACCTCACATAGCTTTGTTAACTTGCCACCTGCATACACCAGAGATTTTATCCCACTCGAACGCACACATATTCCTACTCCTGCAACAGCTAAGAGGTGGAAACACCTGAATGCTATAGCACAGGATATGCCAGAGTTGTTGGACTGTGAGGTCGGACTCTTAATAGGCTATGACTGTTGTAGAGCACTAGCACCACGACATGTTATTACAGGTGGTGATGAAGAGCCATATGCCATTAGGACTGACTTAGGATGGAGTATTGTTGGGAGCTCACCAAAGACTGCTAAGTTAACAGAGGTAACAGGTCTTTGCCATCGTGTGTCCGTTAAAGAGCTTCCATCACTGACACCAGCTGCTGTTCTCAGAGTCCTCGAATCTGACTTCAGAGACACAAATTATGGGGAAAAGACCATATCACAAGATGATATTCAGTTCATGCAGATCTTGAACCAATCAATACAGCAGAACTCAGATGGCCACCTGGAAATGCCACTCCCTTTCAAAACACATCCACACCTACCAGAAAACAAGCACCTGGCTCTGGTGCGACTGAAACACCTGAAAGCAAAACTTGAGAGGAATCCCAAATTCAAGGAGGACTATATTAGATTTATAGCAGGTGTCATCGAAGGTGGGGAAGCAGAGAAGGCGGAAGAATCGCCCCAGGACGGAAATGTGTGGTACATTCCACATCAAGGGGTTTATCACCCAAGAAAACCTGAGAAAATTAGAGTTGTATTTGATTGTTCTGCTAAATATGAGGGCACAGCTCTAAATGATCACTTACTGACAGGACCCGATCTCACAAATGGGTTGTCAGGGTTTCTCTGTAGATTCCGCAAACATCCAGTTGCAATCATCTGTGACGTAGAAAAAATGTTTCATAGATTTCATGTAAGCAGAGAAGACAGAAATTACTTGCGGTTTCTTTGGTGGGAACAGGGGAATACCAATTCAGAGCCAAAAGAATATCGGATGAAGGTTCACCTCTTTGGGGCGGCGTCCTCCCCTGGCTGCGCCAATTATGGTATGAAGTTCTTAGCAAATGAAAATGAAAAAGAGTATCCATCTGCAGCCAACTTCATTAAGAAACATTTTTATGTTGATGATGGCCTCATCAGTGTGGAGACTGCAGGTAAAGCCATCAAACTAGTGAAAGAGACACAGGCTGTGTGTGCAAAGGGGAAACTGCATCTCCACAAGTTCATCTCCAACAACAGGGAAGTTTTGGGGTCAATTCCTGACTTTGAACGAGCCAGTGGAGTTCATGATGTAAACCTCAGCCATGGAGATCTTCCTGTTCAGACTGTGTTGGGAGTGAAATGGAATGTGAACAGCGACACTTTCTCTTTCAGTGTATCCCTGGAGGAAAAACCAGCAACGCGGAGAGGAATCCTTTCAACTGTAGCCTCTGTGTTTGACCCACACGGCTTCCTTGCTCCTTTTCTACTATTGGGAAAGAAAGTGCTACAAGAAATGTGTCAAAAGGGCATAGCATGGGATGAACCGCTGCCCAAAGACTTAGAGCCACAGTGGAAAAATTGGCTAAACGATCTGGAGAACCTGCAAAACCTTCACATCCCAAGATGCTTTGCTCGTGAAGCCCTGGGAGAGGTTAAAAGAGTCGAGTTGCATCACTTTTCGGATGCTAGTAGCCATGGATATGGTCAATGTTCATACATCCGAGTGGTGAGTGAAGATAAAGTTCATTGTTCTTTGATCATAGGCAAGGCCAGAGTCGCTCCCACAAAAGTTGTAACCATACCAAGACTTGAGTTAACAGCTGCCGTTGTCTCAGCAGCAGTCGGTAGCATGTTAAAAGAGGAGCTGGAACTCAAAATTGACCAGGAATACTTTTAGACTGACTCAAAAGTAGTTCTAGGATACATTGCTAATGAAGCCCGTAGGTTTCATGTTTTTGTCGCAAACAGAGTACAGAGAATCAGAGACACAACAGATCCAGCCCAGTGGTACTATATTGATACCGATCAAAATCCGGCTGATCATGCCTCCAGAGGCCTCAAGGTGACAGACTTGATCAATTCCAATTGGTTTACTGGACCAAAATTCCTCTGGCAGAGAGAAATCGTCACACCAGAAACAAATCCAGAGCTTATGGTAGGAGATCCTGAGATAAAAACAACACAAGCACTGCAAATCAGTATAGTCAAGGAAGAGAATTTCCTAGACAGATTCAAAAGATTCTCTAGATGGCAGACTGCATTGAACGTTGTAGCTCGAATCCTACGGCTAGCACAAAAAGACAAATTACCAGAGCTCATAACAGTTGAAGAAAGGAGAAAGGCTAGTTTAGTGCTGGTGAGACTAGCACAGAGAGATGCCTTAAAAGAGGAAATTCAGAAGATAAAGCAGGGAAAATTGTCACATAATAATCAGTTGTTTCAGCTTGATCCGGTGCTGCAGGAGGGTGTCGTCAGGGTAGGAGGTAGATTAAAAGCAGCTTCCCTACCTCTTGACTGGAAACATCCTGCCATCCTGCCAAAAGATGGTGTTGTCACACGCCTGATCCTGGACTACTTTCATGAAAAAACTCAGCATCAAGGCAGATGTCAAACCCTGAATGAGCTGAGAGAAAATGGCTACTGGATTCATGGTGGCAGTAAGGTTGTGGCAAATCAAATCAAACAATGTGTCCCATGCAGAAGAGCTCGCAGGCCTACAGAAACACAAAAAAAATGGCTGATTTACCTGTGAACTGTATTGACCCCTCACCACCGTTCTCATTCTGTGGGATGGACTGTTTTGGACCCTTTCCAACTAAACAGGATCGGAAGGAAAGTAAGAGATATGGTCTGATATTCACTTGTTTATCATCAAGAGCCATTCACATTGAAATGCTTGAGGATTTAACTACGGATGCATTTATTAATGCTTTGCGATGTTTTATAGCTATCCGAGGACCTGTAAGAGAGATCAGATTAGATCAAGGAACAAATTTTGCAGGGGCCAGAAACAAACTCTCAAAGACTCTAAAAGAAATGGACAAAGACAGAGTGGCTGCTTATTTAGCAGAGAAACAGTGTGACCTTGTAATGAATGTACCTGATGCTAGCCAAATGGGAGGTGTATGGGAACGGCAGATTAGGACAGTGAGGAGCGTTATGACATGGGCCCTCTCAAAGAGTGTTGGGAGGTTGGATGATGCATCCTTGAGAACATTTTTCTATGAAGCCATGTCAATAATAAACAGCTGTCCACTCACCACAGACAGCATCAGTGATCCCAAAGGGGAAGAGCCACTTACACCAAACCACTTGCTCACTATGAAAACCTCTGTCCCCCTGCCTCCTCCAGGAAAATTTGAGGCAGCAGATCTGTACGCTAAGAAAAGGTGGCGCAGAGTACAATATTTGTCTGAACAATTCTGGTGTAGGTGGAAGAAAGAATATTTGGCAAACATCACCCTAAGACAAAAGTGGCATTCTCCTCGACGCAATGTTAAGATTGGAGATGTTGTCATGCTCAGAGAAGAGGGATCTCCTCGCAATGAATGGAGACTGGGAAGAGTATTAAATGTTTGTGCAAATGATGATGGTCTGGTGCGTAAAGCCACCAAACAAATGGGTGATAAAAAACTAGGAAAGGAAGGTCAAAGGCTCACTAATCCATCCATTGAGCGCCCTATTCATAAACTTGTTGAGTTAGTGGAAAGTAACTAAAGGTATTTCCATAGTTACCAAAACAGGTAACCTGTATTTGTGTTGAGAGATACAAACCATTCTTGATCTCAGAGTTCTTCTCTCATACTTGTTTGTGTATTGTTTGAGAAGTTACTAGATTTAGTCGAGGTTAAAGGTCATTATAAATCATAGTAATTTGGTGGGAGTGTAACTGTTTGAGACAGTGTTTCATGAGTGTTACGACCCCGGCTCTCGGGAAGCAACACAGGTGACAAACAACAACCAATGCGGCTAAAGTAACTTTTATTATAGTCAAATGTCAAAACCAAGGATAACAAATAAGGATAAATTGTGGAGGCTGGTGGTGTTGCAGCAGGCCGGGCTGCAGTGAGAGAGAGAGAGAGAGTGGGTGGAGCTACCCAGAGCTCTTAAAGGCTTCCAATCAGGTGCCAGAGATCAGGTGGGAAAAAATGAGGAGGAGCCTCTGATCACCTGAAAACTGAGATTGGAGAATATTCAGAGAAGTTAGAAAAAACTTAGCCTTGGACATAACACCCCCTCCCATAAGCAGGTTGCTCTAAAGCAACCTCACCGTTAGGCTAGCACCTAATCTATCCACACTCACGACCTTGACAGGGCATCTGCAAGAACATTATCCTTCCCGCGCACATGCTGGATGTCCAGATTAAATCCCTGCAAGACTAAACTCCATCGCATTAGTCGATGGTTGGAGTTTTTCATCCTGTTGAGAAAAACCAAAGGGTTATGATCGGTGTAGACCACTAGGGTCTGGCTGGTGGAAACATAAACACCAAAATGATCCAGGGCTAGAATAAGGGCCAATGCCTCCTTCTCTACAGTAGAGTAGTGTTTTTAATGCAAGTTAAATTTCCTTGAAAAGTAACCAACAGGATGCTCTACCCCCAAGTAATCCTCTTGAAGGAGAACAGCTCCAACACCAACATCACTTGCATTAACTGCTAGTTTAAAAGACATGCTAAAAACAGGAGCAACAAGAACAGGACTACTAGCCAACAACGCTTTCAAGCTCTCAAAGGCAAACTGATACACATCAGTCCAACAAATGGGACCTTAGGGGTAAGCAAGTTAGTAAAGGGGCCACAACTGTAGCAAAATTCTTGCATAAACTCTTGTAATAACTCGCCAGGAAAAGTTTCAATTTACGCCTCGAACCAGGCAGAAGAGAAAAGAAAAGACACGGGATATGAAATTTTTCCTGAACAACCCGTGACGGCCAAACACAGTGAAGAACGTAATTAGAGCCTTAGAAACTGCTGAAGCTGTAATCCTGTGCAGAGGAATGGCTTCAGGGTACCGAGTAGCCATACACATGTTAGTTAGTAAGAACTGGTTACCTGACTTGGTGTGAGGGAGTGGGCCAACACAATCAATCAATATATACTCAAAAGGATCACCAATAGCTGGAATGGGTTGTAAAGGTGCAGCAGGTTTTCTTTGACTAGGCTTACCAACAGTTTGGCACACATGACCTGTTCTACAGTGCTGGGCACTTAATGATTTAGTTCATCCTCAGAAATAGCCTCTCCAAAACAGTTAGACAGAGTTGCATCCTTCCCCTGTTCAAGCTTAAGTTCTTCTCGAGAGGGGAACACTTTACCACACCCTGTGGTCTCAAGCTTCACCAGGAAGGTGTCTGAAAGGGAAAACTCAGGAAATTTCTCCTCAAGTTCATCTGGACTTTTAATAGCTACAGGGAACGAAACTACTTCAGGAGCAGTAAGTACTCTACCCCCAGCCAAGTCATTCCCTAGGATGAAGGACACACCGTCAATGGGGAGATATGGACAAATGGCTACAACTACCTTTCCTGAGACCAGAGCTGTTTGAAGGTCAAGGTTGTATAGAGGACAGGACAGATAACCCTCTCCAAAGCCCTCGACCAGGACGCTAGAGCCCAAAGCGGACTCTTCGGTAAACTGGAGGACATCTTTGAGAATCAAAGACTGAAAAGCTCCAGAGTCTCTCCAGATCTTAACAGGCTGCCTATTTGAAGGGTCAGACTCTAAGGAAACAAAACCATCCATAAGAAAAGCTGAAGAGCCAGCTAACTCTTTCTTTTGAGTTGGATGCTCCATAACTGAGGTTCCAGTGGAACACTTTACAGTTTTTATTAAAGCTACAGATTTAGACTTTTGTTTTTTACTTAAGACAGGACAATCAGCAATGAGATGGCCAGGTTTCTTACAATAAAAACAAGCCTTCACTGAAGTTCCCCCAACTGTGGGTTTACTAGTAAAGGAGGCGTAAGATGATGCAGGCTTTGAAAAAGGTCTATTGAACAAAGCTCTCCCTTTTTGCTCGCCCTGTTTGTCAAAGACAGTCTTATGAGTCAAGCTAAACTCATCTGCCAAAACAGCAGCTCTATCAAGGATGGACACTTGTTGCTCATTAATATATGTACAAATGCTATTAGGCAGACAGTTTTTAAACTCTTCCAACAGGATCAATTGTTTGAGATCGTCTTTCGTTTCGGCCTTCTGAGATTTGCACCATCTATTAAAGAGGGTCTCTTTTCCTTTTGCAAAGTCAACATAAGTTTGTCCGTCAAGTTTATTGAGACTCCTAAAGCGTTGGCGATAAGCTTCAGGAACAAGTTCATAGGCTCTTAGAATAGCCTCTTTAACTGTCTCATAGTTCGTACTTTGCTCAATGCTTAAAGCAGAGTAAGCCTCTTGCGCTTTCCCCACCAAAACACTCTGTAAGAGCAATGTCCATGCATGCTCCGGCCATTTTGAAAGTGTAGCCACACGTTCAAAATGAGGGAAATATTTCTCAACATCTTTCTCTACAAACGGAGGAACCAATCGAATATTTTTAGCTGCATCAAATGCAGACAACTCAACATGAGAGGGACGCGACACAGCAGCATGTTTAAGTTCCAGTTCTTTAAGGAAACGTTCATGCTCTAGGTGCATCTGCTTCTCCTTGAGTAACCGCTCCTCCTGCCTATCTTGTAGCTGGAGTTCTTGTAAGGCTAACTCCTTAAGCCTCAACTCAAGAGTAAAATCAGTTTGAGGAGGTTTTGAGATCATTTTTTTGAGAAACTGACAGAGGCACAGGCTCTAACACACCTTTCTCAATCAACATAGCCTTAAGAGCCTCTTTAACACTCTCTTTCAGACGCTTCTCACTACTAGCAATCTCAAACTCATAGTAGCTGGCGAGTTGTAGGAGCTGATCTTTAGTAAACTGCTCAAGCAGCTCCTCTGAAGGTGCACTAATGAAATTATCAAGCGTTGCCATCCTGGATAACTTCCTCACATTTACACAACTGGTTAACTGCACCTTATGCTAACCAATATACACAGTGCACACAGCACTACTCAGTGTCCCACACGAAGCAGCCAAAACACAATTGCTCTCTCCAATGACCAAAGTTATAGTCACAAACATGTAGGCCTAGAAGTAACCCATCAAGCTACTAATGTAGCACCGAATATTACTCAAACAAATCCCATTAAACAAATGGCACCTGCTAGCAATCAAAACCAAAGGCAACTATTTAAGGGAAAACTAGCCTACACAAAGTCAGATTACACACACTACAACCTGACAAAACAATAGACTACACAACACAAGTTAGGGGACAGGACACATCACCACAATGGTACCAAACAGAGCACCATCTTTAACACCCCTAACCTAATAACCACCCCCCAGTGAGTACAGCAAGCAAGCTCCAGAGTGTGCCGACAATCAAAAGCAACCCCCCTGGTACCTGCCTAACTTCCACTCAAACCTAAATATCTTCTGAGGCGTGCTGGGCTCGAGGCGTCTTTAAAAGCAGAAAATCAGTGAACCATAGCCAAATGGCCAGGAACCTGAACACTTGCCCCCACCAGAGAACATGTCTCCACCCAGGATTACCTCAAAAACAAAAAAGGCAAAAAAACAAATGAGTGAACCGATGGAGGAACTGATTACTCAGGCCCGCTGGCTCACTCCCTACCTAACCAGGGAGATCACCAAAACTTCAACAACACTCAGACTATACTCACCACATACTCACCAGGAGGACAAACACAGCAGTCCCCAGCCACAACGCCACACAGCCACCACTCACAGTATTACACAGTCTAGGACAATGCAAAAAAAAAAACACTCATCGGGACTGAACAGATCCCGGACGAGCCCCCAATATGTTACGACCCCGGCTCTCGGGAAGCAACACAGGTGACAAACAACAACCAATGCGGCTAAAGTAACTTTTATTATAGTCAAATGTCGAAACCAAGGATAACAAATAAGGATAAATTGTGGAGGCTGGTGGTGTTGCAGCAGGCCGGGCTGCAGTGAGAGAGAGAGAGAGAGAGTGGGTGGAGCTACCCAGAGCTCTTAAAGGCTTCCAATCAGGTGCCAGAGATCAGGTGGGAAAAGATGAGGAGGAGCCTCTGATCACCTGAAAACTGAGATTGGAGAATATTCAGAGAAGTTAGAAAAAACTTAGCCTTGGACATAACAATGAGTTAATGAAATGGTTTAAAAAGGTTAATAAATAAGTATACATTCATAATCAATTTAGAGTATTAAAATGAGAGTAAGGAGAAGAGTTTCAATGTGAGGCCTATTTTATTTTGAAATGTACAGTCACATGATTTGTTGTGCGAGGAATTGTGGGTAGATGGAAAACCGCGTGTACAGAGCAAAACAGAGTCTGGATATATGGCGGCGCATGGTCAAGAAACTCAACTCAACTCAACTCAACTTTATTTATAAAGCCCTTTAAAAACAGCTGCAACTGACACAAAGTGCTGTACATAAAATAGAACATGAAATAAGACATATAAAACAAAGAAGAATATAAAAACAATAATAAACGATAAAACAATGTTAAAATAATAGCAAAAACAGAAACAGAGTCTCATGCTGGGTTAAAAGCCAAGGAATAAAAATGGGTCTTAAGACGTGTTTTAAAAATGGACAGTGAAGGGGCTTGTCGAATGCATAGAGGGAGGTCATTCCATAATTTAGGACCAGCAACAGAAAAGGCTCTATCCCCTCTGAGCTTCCGTTTAGCTCTTGGTAACTCCAGGAGCAACTGATCAGCTGACCTGAGGCACCGGGCAGGAGTGTATGGGCGGAGCAGCTCAGAGAGGTAAGGCGGGGCGAGACCATTTAAGGATTTAAAAACAAATAAAAGAATCTTAAAATGGACTCTAAAGTGCACAGGCAGCCAGTGGAGAGATGCTAAAATTGGAGTAATGTGCTCCCTCTTACACGTTCCAGTCAGGAGGCGAGCAGCAGCATTTTGAACTAACTGGAGATGCGCGAGGGAGGACTGGCTGACTCCAAGATAAAGTGCGTTACAGTAATCCAGCCGCGATGTAATGAAGGCGTGGATTACTGTTTCAAAGTGCTTTTGTGCAAGGAAGGGCTTCACCTTTGCCAGCTGCCTAAGGTGAAAAAAGCTGGACTTAACTATTGCACCGATTTGCCGGTCAAGTTTAAATCACTGTCCATCTTAAAACCCAAGTTTGTGACTGTTTGCTTCCTGTAAGGCACCAAGGGGCCCAAGTCAACAGGAAGTGGTTCACAAGAGCCACTGGGACTGAACACCATCACTTCTGTTTTATTTTCATTAAATTTTAAGAAAGACAACAAATAGACTGCACTATGTTCTAGAGGCGCACACGGTAAATATACTTTTGTTTGCCTGTGTATTATTTGTATATGGGACTGAATTTGGTTTATTATTTTGTACTGCGTTGGCCTCATTTAGACTTTTATGTTTCAGTTTTCACGGTGTCAAGGTGTATTAAGATTGTTTGTCGTCGTTGGAGGAGAATGAGGAGGAAATAAAAAAGATGAATTTTGACATCAGTATGATTCGTGGCCTTTTTCAAGAACGAGTGTAGCTACATCTACTCTTAAAATGTTGACCGTATCTGCCTCTCAAACCCAAAATGGTAGTTTGTTCCACAGAAGAGGTGCTTGATAGCTGAAAGCTCTGGCTCCCAATATACTTTTAACCTCTAAGGACAAAACTGCTCATTAGGGTATCTGCCACGCTGATGCTTACGGTCAGCAACGTTGGGCACAAACACACCCCCTCCTCTCTTTTTGTGAGGCTCTCTGTCACAGCACTGCATGCAGACACACACACACACACACACACCAAGATGCGCGCCGCCCCCTCTTTCCTCCTCTTGCACCTGTAGTTCTACATGCTTGAAAAATGGAGTGAGATCGACAGACCAAGAGGAAAGGTGGAGCAGAGAGGGAGAGGCTTAAAAAGCTAAATGGTAAACTGACATGTTTGTCAGTAAGGGAGCAGGTATGACATTAAAGACTAGTGGTACACGACCAGCTTAATGTGGAGGTTAGTTCCACTTTTGAAGTTTATTTGAGGATTTTCAGTCAGGATTTAGAAACATCATAGCACAGAGACCGCACTAATCAAAGTTACAAATGACCTCCAGACAAAGGACTCATCTCTGAACTTGTCCTGTTAGATCTTGGTGCCGAATTTGACACCACGTCAATGATGAATCCTCCATGCATACTAAAGTTTGTCACTGAGTCCCACAAGGTTCTGTACTATGACCACTTTTATTCAGTTTATATATGCTTCCTCTAAGGAACATTATTAGGAATCACTCCATTCATTTTCATTGTTATGCTGACGACACCCAATTATATTTATTGATCAATCCTGATTAAACCAATCAGTTAACTAAAGCATGCCTTAAGGATATAAAAAGTTGGATGACGTACAATTTTCTGATGTTAAATTCAGACAAACTGAAATTTTTGTAATTGGACCCAAACACCTCAGAAACTCTCTTTCTAGAGACGTAGTTACATTAGACGGGATCACCAGCCTCCAGTTCCACCATAAAGAATCTGGAGTTGTTTTTCATTAGGATTTGTCCTTTAATGTCCACATAAAACAAATTTTGAGGACTGCATTCTTCCACTTACGGTCCGACCCCCAGCTGCAGAAGCTGGCTCTGGGGACCTGGAATGTCACCTCTCTGGCGGGGAAGGATCCTGAGCTGGTGCGCGAGGTCGAGAGGTACTGGCTAGATATAGTCGGGCTTGCTTCGACGCACAGTGTAGGCTCCAGAACCAGTTTCTGTAAGAGGGGTTGGAGGCTCTACCACTCTGGAGTTGCCTCCGGCGAGAGGCGCAGAGTGGGGGTGGGAATTCTTAATTTTCTCCGGCTCGGCACCTGTACATTGGGGTTCACCCTGGTGGACGAGAGGGTAGCCTCCCTTCGCCTTCGGGTGGGAAAACGGGTCCTGACTGTTGTCTGAGCCTATGCACCCATCCTTTTTGGAGTCTTTGGAGGGGGTGCAGGAGAGTGCTCCCTCTGGGGACTTCCTCGTCCTCCTGGGGGACTTCAGTGCTCACGTGGGCAGCGACAGTGAGACCTGGAGGGGCGGGATTGGGGGGAACGGCCCCCCCGATCTGAACCCGAGCGGTGGACTTCTGTGCTTGTCATGGATTGTCCATAACGAACACCATGTTCAAACATAAGGGTGTCCATATGTGCACTTGGCACCAGGACACCCTTGACCGCAGTTCGATGATCGACTTTGTGGTCGTGTCATTGGACTTGTGGCCACATGTTTTGGACACTCAGGTGAAGAGAGGGGAGGAGCTGTCAACTGATCACCACCTGGTGGTGAGTTGGCTCCAATGGTGGGGGAGGATGGACCTGGCAGGCCCAAACGTTCTGTGCGGGTTTGCTGGGAGCGTCTGGCTGAATCTCCTGTCAGAAAGAGCTCCAACTCGCACCTCCGGGAGAGCTTCACCGGTCCTGGAGGGTGCATGGGAGTTCGCCCAACCAGTCTACATGTGCTTTGTGGACTTGGAGAAGGCATTCGACCGTGTCCCTCAGGGAGTCCTGTGGGGGGTTCTCCGGGAGTATGGGGTTCTGGACCCACTAATACGGGCCATCCGGTCCCTGTACTCCTGGTTCCAGAGCTTGGTCCGCATTGCCGGCAGTAAGTTTCCAGTGGGAGTTGGACTCCACCAGGGCTGCCCATTTCTAGGCGCAGCCAGGGTGTTAGGAGGCTGCAGTTCGGTGGCCTCAGGACTGGGTCGCTGCTTTTTGTGGATGATCTGGTCCTGTTGGCTTCATCGGAGCGTGACTTTCAGCTCTCTCTGGAGCATTTCGCAGCCGAGTGTTAAGCGGCTGGGATGAGAATCAGCACCTCCAAATCCGAGGCCATGGTTCTCAGCCGGAAAACACTGGAATGCACCCTTCGGGTCGGGGATGAGATCCTGCCTCAAGTGGAGGAGTTCAAGTATCTCGGGGTCTTGTTCACGAGTGAGGAAAGGATAAAGCGGGAGATTGACCGGCGGATTGGTGCAGCTTCTGCAGTGATACGTCCGTCGTGGTGAAGATCCTCTCGATTTAATCTATGTTTCTACCCTCACCTATGGTCACAAGCTTTGGGTAGTGAAAGAATGAATGAGAACCGAAAGAATGAGATTGCGAATACAAGCGGCCGAAATGAGCTTCCTTCGCAGGGTGGCTGGGCTCTCCCTTAGAGATAGGGTGAGAAGCTCAGCCATCTGCAGGCACCTCAGAGTAGAAACGCTGCTCCTCCGCATCGAGAGGAACCAGTTGAGGTGGCTCGGGCATCTAGTGAGGATGCCTCCTAGACGCCTCCCTGCTGAGGTGGTCTGGGCACGTCCCTCCGGGAGGCAGCCCCAGGGAAGACCCAGGACACCCTGGAGGGACTATGTCTCTCGCCTGGCCTGGGAATGCCTTGGGGTTCCCCTGGAAGAGCTGGACGAAGTGGTCGGGGAGAGGGAAGTCTGGGCATCCCTGTTGAAGCTGCTCGACCTCGGATAAGCGGGAGAAGACGGACGGAGGGATGGGCTATACAAATACAATTTGATTTGATTTGATGGCTTGATGGCTATGTGGTTGATGTGAACACTGAAGGCTATACAGAATATACAGATGCAGTTAGACACAAGAGCATGTGTGTCTCTTGTGTCAGAAATCACCCACAAGGGATCCCTTGCTCACTTGCCAAAAAGAATTAAATACATGCTCATTACTAACATGCTTATGCTAGCATGCTAATGTTAACTGCTAGCACGTTAATGCTAGCCACTCATTTTCAGTCACTAAGAATACATATTAATGCTAACATGCTAATGGGTGCCCAAAGGGCTCCCACACTAATGTTATCCTACATCTTTATTACTGGTGTGGGTGCCCAAAGGGCCACACCAATAATGTTGTCCTACATCTTTATTGAGTGTGCGTGCAAGGCGCACACTATATGTTATCCACTGCGCTTATTAAACTTATTCTTACGCCCTTTTTTTGGTTCGCTACTCCTCCCAGAGTTTTTGTCGCACATACACAAAGCGGGTATCAAAACGACCGGCTCGGCCGGGACATGTGTGCTATGACTTTTCTAAGAGTTTCGGCAAACGGTTTTGCCAAAAATCGACAATTACGAAGCCAAAAAATTAATGGGTGTGTATTGCGAGAACTTTCCAGAGCTAGAGTGAGTGATGTCATTGCTAGAGTGGAGAGGGGAGAGAACGATCAGTGAAAAAATAAAACGGATTTGACTACCGTGGCCTCAAATGCCCCACTACAGACACGATTTATACATAGAAACGGAGCAAAATTTGTTGTATCACTCACATTCGCCTGCCAAAACTGTCAGACATATAGTTTTGGCTCCGTACGCGCTCATTGATCGACTACTCCCCCCAACAGCCTCATATACTCATATACCATGTTAAAAAAGGAGGGAAATTTTCTGGAGGAAGGCAGAAGTAACGTTTCTCTCTCTTGCTCCTGAGGGCACATTTCTTCATTTATCGACACAAAACGAATATGTAAAACGATCAGGAAGGGCACGCGATGCCCCCAGTTATGTCGGTTCAATGATTGGAAATACGGTTTTGGTCAGAAATCCTTCCTGTTCGAGAGCAGTTCTCACCATTTTCTCTCAGTCTCTAACTGACATTCTAACAGGTGCAGTAACTCCTCCACTGATTACAGTTGGTCCTGGTTGCTTAGCAACCTCAGCCTGCGAAGGAGGAGAGGGGGGAGGGGCCAGCAGAACCTGAGCGGCGGCCATTTTAGTAGTTCTTGGCACTTAATTTGAACCTGTCTGTGTAAAATGGCAGACAGAGACAGCAGAGCGTTAGCGCAAGCTGTAAAGACATGCTATTTGCAAACATTAGCGACCAATGCTAAAATGAGTGCTAATTAACATTAGCCACTAGGAATTAAATACATGTTGATTACTAAAATGCTAATTTCTAGCGCACCAGCGTTAACATGCTAATGCTAACATGCTAATGTTAACTGCTAGTGCATCAGTGTTAACATGTTAATGTTAACATGCTAATGTTAAAATGCTAATGTTAACATGCTAATGCTAACATGCTTGTGCTAACATGCTAATGTTAACTGCTAGCGCATCAGTGTTAACATGCTCATGCTAACATGGTAATGCTAACATAGTAATGCTAACATGCTAATGTTAACATGCTAATGTTAACATGCTAATGCTAACGTGCTAATATTAACATGCTAATGCTAACTGCTAGCGCATCAGTGTTAACATGCTAATGCTAACATGCTAATGTTAACATGATAATGCTAACATGCTAATGTTAACATGATAATGCTAACATGCTAATGCTAACTGCTAGCGCATCAGTGTTAAAATGCGCATGTTAACATGCTAATGCTAACAAACTAATGCTAACATACTAATGTTAATTGCTTGCATGTAAGCGCTAGCTGCTCCTGTGTCTAAATAAACATGTTAAAAAGGACTATTTGAGGTGTGCTTTTTGGATACAGACCCCTTAGCAACAGCCCACTCGTCACTCTCAAAATTTCTTTTCTAATACTGAATTTGCTGAGCAGTGTCAGTAATAATGTATGGGGACGACGGGGCCAGAGTCACGCACACTAAAAATTTCTTTAGAAATTTTCTAGTTGAGTGTGCGTGCAAGGCGCACACTATATGTTATCCACCGCGCTTATTATTGAGTGTGCGTGCAAGGCGCACACTATATGTTATCCACCGCGCTTATTATTATTGAGTGTGCCTGAAAGCGCACACTATATGTTATCCACCGCGCTTATTCTTCTTCATCTTATTATTCTTACGCCGTTTTTTTTGTCACGCTACTCCTCCCAGAGTTTTTGTCGCACATACACAAAACAGGTATCAAAACGACCGGCTCGGCTGGGAATCGATTGCTATGACTTTTCTAAGAGTTTCGCATGTTTTTCGCGAATTTATTGCGAAAAATTTCCCATAAGGAATGAATGGGGAGGCCCGAAAAAAAATACATTTCAACAGACATTTTCAACAATGAACTGCTCTGGCATACTTTCACCGAGAGACTTCGTTTAAACTTTAAAACGTAGGTATGCTTCCCTTATCTTCAGGGATTCACTACACTCACGACAGCTTTTACCGTTTTAAAAATATCAAGGCTCAAAGTTGAGCAGGTTTTTAGTCAAATTTCTGGGTTTATATGGGTGTGTATGTGGCGGAATGTTTGTGCTAGAGTGGATGACATCATCAGCTAGAGTGGGAGCAGGAGAAAAATCAGTGAAAAAAACAAATGGATTCGACTACCGTGGCCTCAAATGCCCCACTACAGACACGATTTCTACATAGAAACGTAGCAAAATTTGTTGTATCACTCACATTCGCCTGCCAAAGCTGTCAGACATATAGTTTTGGCTCCGTACCGCTCATTGATCGACTCCTCCCGCCAACACCCTATAGACTCCCCTTTAAAAAGAGGGAACATTTTCTGGAGAAAGGCAGAAGTAACGTTTCTCTCTCTGCTCCTGAGGACACATTTCTTCATTTATCGACACAAAAATGACTAGTAAAACGATCAGGAAGGTCACATCGTGCCTCAGGTTAAGCTGGTTCAATGATTGGAACTACGGTTTGGCCAGAGTCCTCCCTTTTCGAGAGCAGTTCTCCCCATTTTCTCTCGTCTCTAACTGACATTAGCGCATCAGCGCTAACTGCTAATGCTAACATGGTAATGTTAACTGCTAGCCCATCAGCGCTAACATGCAATGCCATGCTAATGCTAACATACTGGTGTAATCCAGATAAAAAAACATGTGCATTAAAAAGTATTTTCCTTGTGCATTAAAAACGGCCGACAGATAATTAAGCTAGAAAATGTGTTAAAAATTTATTAATTTCATATCTAAAAAAAAAAAGAATATGTGATTAAAAGACTGTCAATTCATGGAGAAAAGAGTATTTGTGGTATTCATTTGGAAAAACTAGGGGAACTTTAATTTGAAAGGGATGAGTTGTGGTCCCGGTCTGTCATACAGTCAGAGGAGCAGACGCCGCTGTAACCCACTGAGCAGGTTACTTTTCGCTAAAGCCTCTAGAAGGAGCAGAGGAAGCATGTTCTGGACACGGTCTTAATGTCAGACGGAGAAAACAGAAAAGTGGATAAACTGGAAAAAAGTGATTAAAAACTCGGAAAAAACCAAAGGAGGAATCTCCCCGGACGACCACGACCTGCAGGAGTGCAGTTGGAGGATTCGCTCGGGTGAAGAATGCAGCGGTGAGAGATCCTCCTGCTGTGCTAATGCTAAATGCTAAAACGCTATGCTACAAGCTAAACGGCTAACTCCGTGAGCTAACCACTAGCCTCAATGCTAATATCGGAGCGCTAGCTCCGGGGCTAATCAGCACTGCTAGTCACACCAAGTATTGATGAATAAGTTTATGTAACAATTTTGTCTAGCTTTTCTTGAGTTATGGTGTGCTAGTATGTGTGACTGTGACCATATTTGTTTATTTTAAGCACATTAAGTTATGGTTTCTTACTGTGACATTACAAGAGTTTACTTTTGGTTATTTGTGATAATTAATATGTTAATTGCTATGTAAATAGCATATATATATTTGATGGTACTGTGTAGAAAATAATCATTTGTATCATATATACTTATTATTATTTACCTTTTGCTACTGAAATTGTGATCTTATTTTGCAATACAAGTTTAGTTAAACACTTATTCTCTACAGAATATAGAGACAATTTAAAGTGTTCATATTTAAGATGCGAGAAATTGAAGAAATATTTCTGATCCTACTTATTGTAGGTCCGTTTTTGAGGAACCCTTGAATTTCGATAGAGCCTGTCTGGAGGATGGAGCCAGAGAGAGACGCTGATGGCGAGCGACCCTGGAGGATCGTAGACGTACACCGCGGAATTGATCCTTTTGCTCACTTTTACACATACACACACACCCACACAATCGTGTGGCTGGACTGACACCTAAAGGGTGCAGATATAGAGAAGTGAACAGCACAATAAGAAAAAACACGCGCAGCTGCGAAAACTTTTTATTTTGTTTTATTATTTTCTATACTTACCCGGGTAAGGCTGTTGTATGTTCATGTGGTTTATTTCTCCCCAGCTTCATATTAAAATAGGGGAGCATTGTTCTCATTAAACAAAAGGCCACAGTGTCGTGTCGTCATGTGCATCGGTTGGTTACACCTGGGCTCCGTAGCCGAATTTAAATCTTCTGTTTCTTATTTTGCCATTAGTTCAAGTTATTTTATCATTACTAATACTTTTCTGCTTCAGAAGGGTTACATTAATTTACTGTTAGCCCATCAGCGTTAACATGTGAATGTTAACATGCTAATGCTAACATGCTATACTAACATGCTAATGCTACCATGCTAATGTTAACATGCTAATGTTAACATGTTGATTTAACATGCTAATGTTAACATCAACATGTTAACTTTGCCTCGACACTCGTCACCTACTCACAGAGCTAGCAAGCTCTATGTTCTTCTGCATGAAACACGCAGAAGTTCAATGTTAAAATTGTGCTAATGTTGAAATTATTATTATTATTCATAATAACACATATTAATAAAACCCATCTGAATCGGTATTTCTTTTATTTCATTTGACTGAAGTGGTGCCAGTAGAATAAAGGTCATTTATTCTGGGCACTCCCTTCACTGTTTTCAGTAACAAAACTAGTGCACATTTTTATTTATGCATACATTTATACAGATCACTAGACTTACCATTTGGAAACTTTATCATGTCATCTCTCCTCGGGAGTTCAGGAGACAAAATAGGGGTGCAACCATTCCATTCTCTTCGTAGACACTATAATTATGTTTTGGTTTGTAATAGTAATTTTGAGCTGTCACTAACATGCTTTCATTGTTGATATACATGATAAAAAATAATAGTTAAAAACTTGCCTAAAATATATTAGAGTTTAGCATAGAGTGTTTATTTTATTTTCTATAAGAAACTCTAATGCTTTTCACTTTATCAAAAATGTCTTCAAAAATAAAATAATATATAAATAATATATAGATATATATATATATATAATATATATATATAATATATATATTATATATATTTGGTTATGACTGTGGTCATTTGTTAGTATCTGTGTATGTTTCTCTGTGTGCCCTATGCTGGTCTATTTTCATATGCAAATAGGATGTGCCATCCCCAGGAGGCGATTGGTGCAGTAATTTCCCGTCCTCGGCGTGTTGTGATTGGCTGGGCGGAAAGCCCCAAAGATAAAGGAGGCCAAGATGGCGGCGCCGGGTGAAACACCATTTCCTCATCCTCCTCCTCCCCAACTTTGCCACATGTCCTTTTGCAGAACTCTGTATGACCTAGAAGTAGCTTTTTGTTTGAAGAGTAGGGGTGGACTGGCCATTTTGTTTGATCATGTTTTTCTCCTGTTTTTGCAGCCGTGATGGGAAGCTGCTGGGGGGTTAAAGCGCCACTTTATCCCTTGTTGAAGCATAGCACTTCGGATTTTGTCCTGATTTAGGTTCTTGAGTGCTTCTCTCAATTCCTTTTCCGCTCCAACGAAATTTGTGCCATTGTCTGATCTTAAGGATGAAACTTGACCTCTTCGACAGATAAATCTTCTTAAAGCATGGATGGAGGAGTCTGTGTCCAGTGTATGTGCAACTTCAAGATGTACTGCCCTGCTTGCCATGCAGGTGAAGATTACACCATACCTTTTAACAAGACTTCGTGCTCTTCTGATCTCTAGAGGACCGAAGTAGTCCACTCCCACATCTGTGAATGGAGGTCTATCTGGAAGAATCCTCTCAAGAGGCAAGTCTGCCATTTTTTGTTCTCCAACTTTTGATCGCTGTCGTTTACACACAACACAGTCGTTTATGATTTTCCTTGCTGCAGAGTTAGCTTTGATGATCCACTATTTCTTACGAAGGTGAGACAGCATGTGATTTCTTCCTCCATGTCCAAGTTGTTTATGAATGTGTCGTAACAACAGCGTGGAAATGTGAAGGTCTTTTGAGAGAATAATGGGGTGTTTGGCTTCTTCAGGCATCGCTAGTTTGTTCAGGCGACCACCTACTCTCAGAAGTCCATCATCCAGCACCGGGTCCAGTTTGTACAGATGGCTGCATCTTCTGACACCCTTTTTACCAGCTTCCAGTATAGATAGTTCTTCTGTGAATCTCTGTCCTTGGCTGAAAGAGATGACTGTGCTTTCTGCTTGGGCAAGATCTTCAGGACATAAATACTGTCCACGGAGCGTGTCTTTAAAAGCTTGCATCTCTCTTTCCACTTTCTCCTTTACCTTGCCAGGATCCTTTCAGAGTTACACCAGTCTGTAACTCCTTCCTCTTTTGTGTCAGTTGCTTGAGTGTTGTTTTTACCTTCAGAAGCCAGGCTACAGCAGTCTTCAGATTTCTCCATGATGAGAAATAGTTGATCAGATACGCTGTGGGGTTCAGTGGAAATTTGACAATGATGTTCACAGTGAGAGTTTGTTTGATTTCTGGATCATTGGCAGAGATTACTGATTTCAGGTGAGTCTTTGGCCACTCTTGATCTGATTTACAGAGAAACTCTGGTCCCTTGATCCATCTCTTGCAATTTAGGAATTGTCTGCTGTTAGTCCTCTAGATGCTTCATCTGCTGGGTTTTCTTTTGTGCTGACATACCTCCATTGTGATACATCTGTAGCATCCCTTACAAAGGAGATCCTGTTCGCTACAAATGTTTGGAAACGTTTGGTTTCATTGTTGATGTACTTAAGTACTGTTGTACTATCGGTCCAGAAGATTGATTTGTCCAGTTGAAGCTCCAATTCTTTTTGCAGCATAGTGTCGACTCTAACAGCTAGGACTGCAGCTGTGAGCTCCATTCTGGGAGTAGTCATCTGTTTTAATGGTGCCACTCTTGATTTTCCAGTTATGAATGCAATATGCACTTCTTTGTGGTTGTTTTCCAGTCTTAGGTAGGAAACAGTACCATATCCACTTTCGCTGGCGTCCGAGAAGTGGTGAAGTTGGGCATATCGGATTTGGCCAAACCTTGCAGGCTTTATGCACCGATCGACATTGAACTCCGCCATCTTGTGAAGATCTGCTAGCCATGCTGTCCACTGTTCTAAGAAGATTTGGGGTATGTTTTCGTCCCATCCAATGTTTTTCTTACAGAGCTCCTGCATAATCAGTTTGGCTGGCAGAGTAAATGGGCAGAAATCCTAATGGATCATATATTGAGCCAATTACTGACAAGATGCCACGTCTTGTGTATGGTCGTTCCCGTGCAGCAATTCTGAACTTGAAAACATCCATCTCAACACACCAGAGCAGTCCTAGTGCCCTTTCCATTGGAAGATTGTCTTTGTCCAAGTCCAGCTCTTTGATTTCTTTGGCACGGTTTTCTTGTGGAATGGATGCTAGTACTGTACGGCTGTTGCTGATCCATTTTGACAGCATGAATCCTCCCTTTTGGCAGAGAGCAGTCAGGTCTCTTACCATTTGTACTGCTTCTTGTTCTGAAGGCATGGATTTCAAGCAACACCACGTACAGTTTTTTCTACTGTGTTCGTCACCTCTGCTGTAAAGCGAGTTTTGTTGTCTTCAGCAGTCTTCTTTAATGCGAAGTTTGCACAACTTGGTGACGACACGGCTCCAAAAAGATGAACTTTCATCCGATACTCAACAAGATCTTGCTGCACATCACCATTGGGCCACCACAGGAATCTCAGATAGTCGACATGTTTTTCTGATACTTTGACTTGATGAAACATTGCTTTAATGTCGGCCATCAAAGCAACTGGTTCTTGCCTGAACCTGATGAGAACTCCAATGAGTGAGTTGGTAAGGTCTGGACCCTGGTAGCATTTGGCAGTTAAGTGACTTCCTTTAAATACTGCGCCGCAGTCGAAGACCACTCTTAATGTATTTTTTCTTGAGTGATACACTCCATGATGCGGGATGTACCAGAGTTCTCCATCATTTTGGTTCAGCTGATCCACTGGTACCATTTCAGCATAACCACTCTCAATCATTTCTGTGAGGAATGATGTGTACTCTTCATGGAATTTCTCATCTTTTCCAAACTTGCGTTTCAGGCTCTGGATGCGCTGTTCTGCAATGCAACGGTTGTTGGGCATGCTGGGATTTTACTTCTTCTCTGGACATTTCTTCCTTTTCCATGCTGTTTCTTTCACTGAAGTCCTGATTGTATTGTTTAACCAGTAGCTCCTCCAAGTTCACAATAGATATGCGATTGACCGCGCAGCAGGCAGCCATTCTCATCCCTGATGATGTTGTCTCCTCTCAGTGGACCATAGATGACCCACCCCAATAGGGTCCTCGTAGCATATGGTCCATCTCCTTGACTATTGACCACTTCCCAAGGCTCCAATGCCTTAGAAGCATTTGTCCAATGAGTAGATCAATGCCAGAGTCTATTTCAATGGATCTTGATGTTCTTCAGGTAAGGCCATTGCTTCAGATCTTCTTGCCTGGGAATGTTGTGCTGAGAAACAGGCATAGTCTTGTGTGTGAACACATCAGATAGTTGGATGAAGTTATCTTCGTCCAGACAAGATATTTCCAAACCTGAGATATGATACTGGTCACAGGTTCACTTGATTCATGGTACGTAAAAGAACACTGGTCTTCCGTCCTGTAGGTTCAGCCTCCTCATTAAGTTCTCTGTGCAGAAGGTAGATGAACTTCCATGATCCAAAAATGCATATGTTTGCAAGACTGTGTCGCCCCTTGTGGCTTTTTACTTGTACTGGTACGATGGAGAAGATGCAGGTTTCCTCACCGGCCCCAATATGCCCACGTTGGAGATGAGAGAACTGCATTGCTCCCCACTGGTTTTCCACTTGTTCTGTGTGTTCTGGATTCTTCTGTTCAATATGAAGTATTTCAGGAGGATTTGGGCTGCACATACACATGACAAACGGCTCTTGCAGTCTTTGCTCATGTGTCCTATTTTCAAACATCCAAAACAGACTCCCTTTTTCTTTAAGAAGTCTATTTTTTCTCTGTGCATCTTCTTCCTGATCTGTGGGCACCGCACCAATGTGTGTCCACTTTTATCACAGAACAAACAAGAACTTTGAGATTTGGTGGTATTTACCTTTCTTTCCATTCCACTTGTCAAGGTTTCTTGAACTTGTGTTGTTACAGGTGTTACAGCTGTTGCAAAACTACTTCCTCTTGGTCTTGATTTTTCTCTTGCTTTAACAAGGGTAGAGCTTTTGACAGTTGCAGCTGGCTTGACATCCTGGATGTTTCCAAAGAGTGGATCTGACAGTATCTTCAGTTGTCTCTCTATGAAGTTTACCAGGTCAGTAAATGTAGCTCGCCGTCCACGCTGCTCCTGTAGCTCACAGCTTTATTCCTCCACTTGTCCTGAGCTTGTAAGGCAGTTTCAGAAGGAGGGTCCTCATATTGGAAGCAACATTCATTTCATCCATATAGGCAAGATTTTCCATTGCATTGCAACAACCTCTAAGGAACAATGAGAATGCTTGTAGAGCTTTCACATCCTCTGGTTTGATCGCTGACCAGGTAAATGCCTTTCCCATGTATGCAGTGGCAATTTTATGTTCATTTCCGAAATTCTTTTGGATGCCCACTTGTGTATTGCTCTAAAAAGTGCAAGCAGTCACCATAGTCATCAGTTTTTCTCTCCACTCCCCGTTCAAATGCTCTTATGAAAACCTCATACTGTAGAGGATCACCATCATATACAAGAAGTCTTGGTTGTAAAGTAGAAGAGAGGTTTTGTTGAAACAGGAGGCAGTGATGTCGTTTTGCCTCTGAATGATGTTGCAAAATCACCTTGGTTACCATCATTCACCACTAGGGGTGCAGTGTGAACATACCTCTGCTTTTTCACATGTACAGGTCCATTAAAGACCACAGCAGCAGAAACTAAATCAGAGCCCTGGCTGAATGACACAACCCGCACTGCCAGACAGGAGTGTGAAGAGCTGAGCGAAAGTGGAAGAAGGACAAACTGCAAGTGTCTTTTCAAATCCTGAGGGATTGTTGGCGTCATTATCAGTGCACTGTGAAAGAGGCTAAAAGAATTACTTTTCTGATATATTCTGCTAAACTGTCATAATCCTCGTGTATTGTTTAAAGTCATCAACTGGACTGGAATCGAGGCCTCCCCTGCTGTGTGTGAGAACTTTCTGCACCACTTTATTGATAGGTCACTTTTACCAGAGCACGTATTTCTCCTCCTGCTTCCGACCCTTCAGTATTTGTCCCCTTGCTCTATGGTGTTGGACACACGTTTGACCCTGTGACCCTGCCCCTTTTGCAGGAGATTGTGAGTCATTTGAAGCCCTCAGGTTCTCGGACGATGCTGTCCCACCCCGACTTTTTAAGGAGGCTTTTCCCACATTGGACCATCTGTCTCACTGTCATTAATAGCAGCTGTTCTCTGGAGTGGTCTCTGTACATTTTAAACATGCATATTGCAGCCTCTGTTAAAAAAACTGGGCTGATCCTACTGTCTTGGCAAATTTCAGGCCTATCTCTAAACGCCCTTCTTCTCTAAAATCTTAGAAAAGATTGTTATCTCAGCTCATGGACTTTTTAAATGAACAAAACATTCTTGAGATTTTCCAATCCGGTTTTAAAACATTGCACAGCAACAGAATCAGCGCTTTTAAGAGTTTTTAATGATATATTTTTAGCTACTGACTCTGGTCACTGTGTCGTCCTTGTACTTTTAGATTTGACTGCAGCCTTTGATACAGTCGACATGAAACCTGATTGCTCATCTGGAGCAGTGGGTGGGCATCAGTGGCACGGCACCCATGGTTTAGGTCCTATCTGTCACATCGGACTTTCTGTGTCAGCCTTGATGACTCTGTGTCCTCCACTGCTCCTCTCTCATGTGGGGTCCCACAGGGCTCTGTGCTTGGCCTCTTTTTATTCTGCCTTTACCTACTCCCACTTGGCTCCATCCTCAGGAAACATGGCATATCCTTCCACTGCAGGCGGATGACAGCCAGATCTATGTCCCTCTCAAAAAGGCGGACTCTTACTCTGTCAAACCGCTACTAATGTGTCTAGAGTATCTTAAAGCATGGATGGCTTTAAATTTTCTGAATTTTAATGAGAAAAAGACAGAAGTCATAGTCTTTGGTGGCACTTCTGGGACCCCCCCTCTAGTTGGATCTGGGTCCCTTGGCACATTATCGCGTCCAATTGTTAAAAAATAGGGGTAAAAGTGGGACGCTGATTGTAACGACAATTTTTTCCATTTCCCAAACAATTGCCTTTTCATTCAGTTGTGTCATTACTTCACAGTGGGGATAGGAGGAACCGACGCAAGACCCAAAGATTTGACTTTCCAGACATTTTGACAGTTGCAGTTGTTTTGTATTTTATTGAAGAAAGCAGTTTGACATACCAGTAATTTGTAGGTGAGAGCTCTGTCTGTGTGTGCTCTGGTCTGTTCGAGGTCTGGGGTCGGAGGTCTGGGCTCTGAGGTCTGGTGAGAACTGTGTCCCTCCCCTTCCTGTCCTACCTCGTTCCTGTGACCTAGCCCTTATGGCTCATTGCCCACCCAGTGTCGTAAAACTAGCAAGTTAAACATATCTAAAAAAATAAAAACCTGCCAACACAACATAAATGGCTCCTACACACCGGCCCCTAATTGTCCTAAGTGTGTAACAAAACAATTACTAATAAATAATAATAATGGAGCTACATACATTTTTTTTTTTTTAACCTTATACATTTTTCAAAAACAAAAGAGTATGTACTATGTGTTGGCTTTAATCTTGTTCTTCATCTCTCTTTCTTCACTCTTTCAGAGTAAAGGCATCAGTCTTTGCCATCTAGGCTCAGCTTCTTGGAGTAGACATATTTTGTTATTGGTCTCTCCAAGAAGTTACTCTTTGTCTTGAGCCGAAACTGTGCGGACAAGACCTTTTGCATCCGCTTTTGTCTCCAGTATTCTTCCCATTAACCAGGATCCTCTTGGTGCAGTGGAATCAACCACAGAACAATGTCACCGGAGCAAAGCTTCTTTTGGACTGTAGACCACCGTTGTCGTTCTTGGATCAGGGTAAGTATTCTTGAGTCCACCTTTTCCAAATAGATCCGCCATATATTGACTTGTTTCCATCTGCGTCTGCTGTTAAATCTTCTTTTGCAAAAAGTCCAGGTGTTGTATAGGTTTGGTTTTCAGCAGAAGAAGGTGATTTGGTGTGGAGTGCTTCCAGATCCATTGAAATCATCAGACATTTTAGTTTGGGGTCGGTCATTTAAGATTGCTTCGGCTTCACAAAACGGTTTGCAATCCTTCGTCATCCAGAACTTGTTGGTTTAGCACAGATTTCAGCACATTTCGAACCATGCGGATCAATCTTTCCCAAACACCGCCGTGATGGGAAACTGCTGGGGGGTTAAAGCGCCACTTTATCCCTTGTTGAAGCATAGCACTTCGGATTTTGTCCTGATTTAGGTTCTTGAGTGCTTCTCTCAATTCCTTTTCCGCTCCAACGAAATTTGTGCCATTGTCTGATCTTAAGGATGAAACTTGACCTCTTCGACAGATAAATCTTCTTAAAGCATGGATGGAGGAGTCTGTGTCCAGTGTATGTGCAACTTCAAGATGTACTGCCCTGCTTGCCATGCAGGTGAAGATTACACCATACCTTTTAACAAGACTTCGTGCTCTTCTGATCTCTATAGGACCGAAGTAGTCCACTCCCACATCTGTGAATGGAGGTCTATCTGGAAGAATCCTCTCAAGAGGCAAGTCTGCAATTTTTTGTTCTCCCAACTTTTGATCGCTGTCGTTTACCAAACACACAGTCGTTTATGATTTTCCTTGCTGCAGAGTTAGCTTTGATGATCCACTATTTCTTACGAAGGTGAGACAGCATGTGATTTCTTCCTCCATGTCCAAGTTGTTTATGAATGTGTCGTAACAACAGCGTGGAAATGTGAAGGTCTTTTGAGAGAATAATGGGGTGTTTGGCTTCTTCAGGCATCGCTAGTTTGTTCAGGCGACCACCTACTCTCAGAAGTCCATCATCCAGCACCGGGTCCAGTTTGTACAGATGGCTGCATCTTCTGACACCCTTTTTACCAGCTTCCAGTATAGATAGTTCTTCTGTGAATCTCTGTCCTTGGCTGAAAGAGATGACTGTGCTTTCTGCTTGGCAAGATCTCGGACATAAATACTGTCCACGGAGCGTGTCTTTAAAAGCTTGCATCTCTCTTTCCACTTTCTCCTTTACCTTGCCAGGATCCTTTTCAGAGTTACTTACCCAGTCTGTAACTCCTTCCTCTTTTGTGTCAGTTGCTTGAGTGTTGTTTTTACCTCCAGAAGCCAGGCTACAGCAGTCTTCAGATTTCTCCATGATGAGAAATAGTTGATCAGATACGCTGTGGGGTTCAGTGGAAATTTGACAATGATGTTCACAGTGAGAGTTTGTTTGATTTCTGGATCATTGGCAGAGATTACTGATTTCAGGTGAGTCTTTGGCCACTCTTGATCTGATTTACAGAGAAACTCTGGTCCCTTGATCCATCTCTTGCAATTTAGGAATCTGTCTGCTGTTAGTCCTCTAGATGCTTCATCTGCTGGGTTTTCTTTTGTGCTGACATACCTCCATTGTGATACATCTGTAGCATCCCTTACAAAGGAGATCCTGTTCGCTACAAATGTTTGGAAACGTTTGGTTTCATTGTTGATGTACTTAAGTACTGTTGTACTATCGGTCCAGAAGATTGATTTGTCCAGTTGAAGCTCCAATTCTTTTTGCAGCATAGTGTCGACTCTAACAGCTAGGACTGCAGCTGTGAGCTCCATTCTGGGAGTAGTCATCTGTTTTAATGGTGCCACTCTTGATTTTCCAGTTATGAATGCAATATGCACTTCTTTGTGGTTGTTTTCCAGTCTTAGGTAGGAAACAGTACCATATCCACTTTCGCTGGCGTCCGAGAAGTGGTGAAGTTGGGCATATCGGATTTGGCCAAAACTTGCAGGCTTTATGCACCGATCGACATTGAACTCCGCCATCTTGTGAAGATCTGCTAGCCATGCTGTCCACTGTTCTAAGAAGATTTGGGGTATGTTTTCGTCCCATCCAATGTTTTGCTTACAGAGCTCCTGCATAATCAGTTTGGCTGGCAGAGTAAATGGTGCGAGAAATCCTAATGGATCATATATTGAGCCAATTACTGACAAGATGCCACGTCTTGTGTATGGTCGTTCCCGTGCAGCAATTCTGAACTTGAAAACATCCATCTCAACACACCAGAGCAGTCCTAGTGCCCTTTCCATTGGAAGATTGTCTTTGTCCAAGTCCAGCTCTTTGATTTCTTTGGCACGGTTTTCTTGTGGAATGGATGCTAGTACTGTACGGCTGTTGCTGATCCATTTTGACAGCATGAATCCTCCCTTTTGGCAGAGAGCAGTCAGGTCTCTTACCATTTGTACTGCTTCTTGTTCTGAAGGCATGGATTTCAAGCAATCATCCACGTAACAGTTGTTTCTACTGTGTTCGTCACCTCTGCTGTAAAGCGAGTTTTGTTGTCTTCAGCAGTCTTCTTTAATGCGAAGTTTGCACAACTTGGTGACGACACGGCTCCAAAAAGATGAACTTTCATCCGTACTCAACAAGATCTTGCTGCACTCCCATTGGGCCACCACAGGAATCTCAGATCGAGTCGACATGTTTTTCTGATACTTTGACTTGATGAAACATTGCTTTAATGTCGGCCATCAAAGCAACTGGTTCTTGCCTGAACCTGATGAGAACTCCAATGAGTGAGTTGGTAAGGTCTGGACCCTGTAGCAGTTGGCAGTTAAGTGACGTTCCTTTAAATACTGCGCCGCAGTCGAAGACCACTCTTAATGTCTTTTTTCTTGAGTGATACACTCCATGATGCGGGATGTACCAGAGTTCTCCATCATTTTGGTTCAGCTGATCCACTGGTACCATTTCAGCATAACCACTCTCAATCATTTCTGTGAGGAATGATGTGTACTCTTCATGGAATTTCTCATCTTTTCCAAACTTGCGTTTCAGGCTCTGGATGCGCTGTTCTGCAATGCAACGGTTGTTGGGCATGCTGGGATTTTACTTCTTCTCTGGACATTTCTTCCTTTTCCATGCTGTTTCTTTCACTGAAGTCCTGATTGTATTGTTTAACCAGTAGCTCCTCCAAGTTCACAATAGATATGCGATTGACCGCAGCAGCAGGGCAGCCATTCTCATCCCTGATGATGTTGTCTCCTCTCAGTGGACCATAGATGACCCACCCCAATAGGGTCCTCGTAGCATATGGTCCATCTCCTTGACTATTGACCACTTCCCAAGGCTCCAATGCCTTAGAAGCATTTGTTCCAATGAGTAGATCAATGCCAGAGTCTATTTCATGGATCTTGATGTTCTTCAGGTAAGGCCATTGCTTCAGATCTTCTTGCCTGGGAATGTTGTGCTGAGAAACAGGCATAGTCTGTGTGTGTGAACACATCAGATAGTTGGATGAAGTTTTTCGTCCAGACAAGATATTTCCAAACCTGAGATATGATGACTGGTCACGGCTTCACTGATTCATGGTACGTAAAAGAACACTGGTCTTCCGTCCTGTTAGGTTCAGCCTCCTCATTAAGTTCTCTGTGCAGAAGGTAGATGAACTTCCATGATCCAAAAATGCATATGTTTGCAGACTGTGTCCCCTTGTGGTTTTTACTTGTACTGGTACGATGGAGAAGATGCAGGTTTCCTCACCGGCCCCAATATGCCCACGTTTGAGATGAGAGAACTGCATTGCTCCCCACTGGTTTTCCACTTTGTTCTGTGTGTTCTGGATTCTTCTGTTCAATATGAAGTATTTCAGGATGATTTTGGCTGCACATATCACATGACAAACGGCTCTTGCAGTCTTTGCTCATGTGTCCTATTTTCAAACATCCAAAACAGACTCCCTTTTTCTTTAAGAAGTCTCTTTTTTTCTGTTGCATCTTCTTCCTGATCTGTGGGCACCGCACCAATGTGTGTTCACTTTTATCACAGACAAACAAGAACTTTGAGATTTGGTGGTATTGACTTTCTTTCCATTCCACTTGTCAAGGTTCTTGAACTTGTGTTGTTACAGGTGTTACAGCTGTTGCAAAACTACTTCCTCTTGGTCTGATTTTTCTCTTGCTTTAACAAGGGTAGAGCTTTTGACAGTTGCAGCTGGCTTGACATCCTGGATGTTTCCAAAGAGTGGATCTGACAGTATCTTCAGTTGTCTTCTATGAAGTTTACCAGGTCAGTAATGTAGCTCGCCGTCCACGCTGCTCCTGTAGCTCACATGCTTTATTCCTCCACTTGTCTCTGAGCTTGTAAGGCAGTTTCAGAAGGATGGTCCTCATATTGGAAGCAACATTCATTTCATCCATATAGGCAAGTTTTCCATTGCATTGCAACAACCTCTAGGAAACAATGAGATGCTTGTAGAGCTTTCACATCCTCTGGTTTGATCGCTGACCAGGTAAATGCCTTTCCCATGATGCAGTGGCAATTTTATGTTCATTTCCGAAATTCTTTTGGATGCCCACTTGTGTATTGCTCTAAAAAGTGCAAGCAGTCACCATAGTCATCAGTTTTTCTCTCCACTCCCCGTTCAAATGCTCTTATGAAAACCTCATACTGTAGAGGATCACCATCATATACAAGAATGTCTCTTGGTGGTAAAGTAGAAGAGAGGTTTTGTTGAAACAGAAGAGCAGTGATGTCGTTTTGCCTCTGAATGATGTTGCAAATATCACCTTGGTTACCATCATTCACCACTAGGGGTGCAGTGTGAACATACCTCTGCTTTTTCACATGTACAGGTGTTATGACTGTGGTCAAGTTGGTTAGTAGTCTGTGTATGTTTTCTCTGTGTGCCCTATGCTTGTCTATTTTCATATGCAAATAGGATGTGCCATCCCCAGGAGGGCGATTGGTGCAGCAATTCCCGGACCTGGCTTGTGATTGGCTTGGCTGAAGCACCAAAGATAAAAGGAGCCAAGATGGCGGCTGCCGAAAGCACACCATTTCCTCAAGCCTCCTCCTCTCCCAACTTTGCCACATGTCCTTTTGCCTGTGTATGACCTTAGAAGTAGCTTTTTGTTTCAAGAGTAGGGGTGGACTGCCATTTTGTTTGATCATGTTTTCTCCTGTTTTTGGGTAACACTTTATTTGAAGGGGTGTTCATAAGACTGACATGACATTGTCATAACTATGACATGACACTTGTCATGAACATTAATGAATGTCAATGACTGCTGTCATTAAGTGTCATGCGGTTTCTATGTATCTTTTACTGTCAACTTGACATTGTTTGGGGTTCTTTGTTATGACAACTTGACATTTACCAAGATGACATAGGCTGACCATGTCTTTGTCATGACAACTTGACATTAACCAAGAGCACTTAGTCAGTAAATATCTTTGTCATGACAACTTGACTTAAGCAAAACCACATAGCTGAGAAGTGTCTTGTCATGACAACTTGACATTAACCAGCATGACCTGCAGGTGACTTTCACTTCAGCCTTGCACCAGCCCACTCCACTAGCTTGGACCTGTGAGCGCCTAGGACTGGGGTGGAGACAACACTAGGGGTAAAACCAGGGTGCTCTCTCCTTGGGCCCTGGGGAGGAAAGCTACTACACCTACTTACAGACACAGCTACCAACTGGCTATCGTTACACAAGACAAATACCTGTCAGTTCGCCAATCTCCTTCGTGGCAGGACCAACAGTTAAAACTTGTTTTATTCATTTCTTGGCTTGTATCAACATGATACTTCACGCTCATGTCATTGCCTATCTTTAGACCATCATGAATCGGACTTTGCCTGTCATTACACCATCATGAATGCTACTGCCTGTCATTACACCATCATATATGTGTCAATAAGCAATTTCTTTGAGCTCAAGTAAAGTGGTACACTTTGGACTATTCATTAATATGTCATTAAGTGACGCTACACAGTAAGTCCCAACAACATGAATGTTACTACTTGTCATTACACCCATCTGAATGTGACTTTGCCCGTCATGACATCATTATGATGTGTCATAAGCATTTTCTTTGAGCTCAAGTAAAGTGGTACATTTGGACTACTCATTATATGTCATGAAGTGTTACTACACCATAGGATCCTTTACCAACCCAACATGAATGTGTTCTTACCTGCTATGACACCATCATGATTGTCATAACTTCAAGTAAACTGGTACATATGGACAATTAAGGTTTTTTCATGTTACACTGGCAGATCTTTTTAAACACAACACACAAGTCCAAGTGAGAGTACATTCAATGTTTTTTTACTTAAAGTAACAATAACACTGGAACGCAAAACTGAACATGATACGTATATTGGAACCCTTACATCAGTCTTTTGGTTGAAGACATTTCACTCTTCATACTTTTTTAATGTCATGGAAGAGACGTCCCAAGACACATAATGATGTTTCAGACCTAACCAGTGTGCCACTCTATCATATCATATCTATATATCATAGAAAAATTCTAAAGAAATTTTGAGTGTGCGTGACTCTGGCCCCGTCGTCCCATGCATTATTACTGACACTGCTCAGCAGACTAGAAAGAATTTTGAGAGTGACGAGTGGGCTGTTGCTGGGGGTCTGTATTCAAAAAGCACACCTCAAAGTAATTTTTAACATGTTTATTTAGACACAGGAGCAGCTAGCGCTTACGTGCTAGCAATTAACATTAGCATTTTAGCTACGCAGTTAACATTAGCATGTTAGCATTAGCATGTTAGCATTAGCATGTTAACGATGATGACTAGCAGTTGCATTAGCTGTTAGGCATTAGCAGTGTTAGCATTAGCATTTTCAGATTCGCCTTGTTAACATTAGCATGTTCGCTGATGGGCTAACAGTTATATTTGTAACCCTCTGAGCAGAAAAGTATTAGTAATGATAATATAACTTGAACTAATGCCGAATAAGAAACAGAAGATTAAATTCGGCTACGGAGCCCAGGTGTAACCAACCGAAGCACATGAACGACACGACACTGTGGCTCTTTTTGTTAATGAGAACAATGCTCCCCTATTTTAATATGAAGCTGGGGAGAATAATAAACCCATGAATACATACAACAGCCTTACCCGGGTAGTATAGAAAATAATAAACAAAATAAAAAGTTTTCGCAGCTGCGCGTGTTTTCTATTGTTCTGTTCACTTCCTATATCTGCACCCTTTAGGTGTCAGTCCAGCCACACGATTGTGTGGGTGTGTGTGTATGTGTAAAAGTGAGCAAAAGGATTCAATTCCGCGGTGTACGTCTACGATCCTCCAGGGTCCAGCTCGCCATCACCGTCTCTCTCTGGCTCCTCCTCCAGACAGGCTCTATCGAAATCAAGGGTTCCTCAAAAACTGACCTACAATAAGTAGGATCAGAAAACTATACTCAATTTCTCAGATCTTAAACTATGAATCACTTTAAATTGTCTCTATATTCTGTAGAGAATAAGTGCTTTAACTAAACTTTATTGCAAAATAGATCACATTTCTCAGTAGCAAAAGGTAAATAATTATAGTATATTATGATACCAAATGATTATTTTTCTAACAGTACCATCACATATATATATGCTATTTACATAGCAATTACATATTAATTATCACAAATAACCAAAATGTAAACTCTGTAATGTTCACAGTAAGAAACCATAACTTAATGTGCTTAAATAACATATGGTCCACAGTCACACACATAGCACACCATAACTCAAGTAAAAGCTAGACAAAATTGTTACATCAGAGCTTATTCATCAATACTTGGTGTGACTAGCAGTGCTGATTAGCCCCGGAGCTAGCGCTCCGATTAGCATTGAGGCTAGTTTAGCTCACGGATTAGCCGTTTAGCTTGTAGCATTAGCGTTTTAGCATTTAGCATTAGCACAGCAGGAGATCTCTCACCGCTGTGATTCTTCACCCGAGCGAATCCTCCAACTGCACTCCTGCAGGTCGTGGTCGTCCGGGGAGATTCTCCTTTGGTTTTTTCCGAGTTTTTAATCACTTTTTTCCAGTTTATCCACTTTTCTGTTTTCTCCGTCCTGACATTAAGACCGTGTCCAGAACATGCTTCCTCTTGCTCCTTCTAGAGGCTTTAGCGAAAAGTGAACCTGCGTCAGGTGCAGCTGCGTCTGCTCCTCTGACTGTATGACAGACCGGGACCACAACTCATCCCTTTCAAATTAAATTCACGGCTGAAGCGAAAGTCACCTGCAGGTCATGCTGGTTAATGTCAAGTTGTCATGACAAAGACACTTCTCAGCTTGTGTGTTTTGCTTAATGTCAAGTTGTCATGACAAAGATATTTACTGACTAGTGCTCTTGGTTAATGTCAAGTTGTCATGACAAAAAGACATGGTCAGCCTATTCATCTTGGTAAATGTCAAGTTGTCATGTCATAACAAAGACACCCCAAACAATGTCAAGTTGACAGTAAAAGATGACATAAGAAACCGCATGACACTTAATGACAGCAGTCATTGACATTCATTAATGTTCATGACAAGTGTCATGTCATAGTTATGACAATGTCATGTCAGTCTTATGAACACCCCTTCAAATAAAGTGTTACCTGTTTTTGTTAGCTTAGGGAGGTAAGTTTATTGTGATTTTGATTTTCTGACTGAAGTGATTTATTTTCAAGATAGTTTGTTTTGGTTGTTGTTTTGGCCTGGGTCCACCCTGAAGTTGATACCTTAGTTATAGGTTTTGGAAAAGTTGACCTTTGTAAATAAACCTTGTTTTGTTTGTTCATAAAAACCTGTGTAGTGGCTACTTGGGAAGATTGAGGCACCTATTTCGTGTTATGCTCTAGACCCCTAGACTGGGGCATAACATGAATTGGGGGCTCGTCTGTCTTCTTGTCACGTTTTTTCTAGTTTGGTGAGTACTCCTTTTTTTGGTTAGCAGTGAATTTTGGTGTGTGGGGGAATTATGGAGTTTGCACTCGATGATTTCATGGTCAGTCCATCTCTGAGTAAAATTGAAAAATGTAGAAAGACAGACCTATTGCTTTTGGCAAATTGTTATAATGTGCATGTGCCTTACAGTGCCAGGAAAGCAGAGATTAAGCAGTTGCTGTGTGCGGAGTTGGTGGAGCAGGGCGTCCTCCCAAACCCAGCTGTGGATGCGGCTGAGGCTGCTGCAGGTGACAAGGCCAGTGACGCACCGGTAGCTGAGGTGAAAGCAGCGGAGGCTGCTGGCACGCTTACTGCTGGTGCGGAGCTTGGACCAGTCACAGATCCAGTCATGGGGAACATGACTACAGAGGATCTCCGCCTTGCCCTCAAAATAAAGGAGGTTGAAACAAAAAATAAGCAGCTGGAGGTGCAGGCTATGCACCTACGTATAAGAGCTCTTGAGCTTGAGAGAGAAGCCCCTGTAGCCTCCACCCCGGTGTCTCCTCTTGGCCCCAGCTCTGTTTCTACTCCCACTTTTGACATCAGTAGGCACATTGCACAAGAAATGTTTACCTGAAAGAATTGTTGTTTATTTGAATGAGCAAAAGCACACTTTGGTTACAAAAGCAGCTGTGCTAGCTGATGAATTCATTATGACACACAAAAGTGTTTTTTCTGTGCCGACACCTTGCGTTTTGCCTGAGCGCAGAAACAGATCGCCAAAGCTAGCGCGTAAAAGCACTTTACCAGCTGCGGGTGAAAACCGCGAGTGTTTCTACTGTCATGAGCCAGGCCATCTGATCGCTGTCTGTCCGGTTCTTAAAAGAAAAGGACAATTCAAAAACACTAAACCTCCCGCAGGTGTGGGTTTCATAAACACCACGTCCCCGCCTGAACATCCTGAGCCGTTGCCTGTCACAGAGGTACACAGGGAGGTTGACTCTCGTTTCAAGCCGTTCATTTCTCACGGGTTTGTGTCTGTAACCGGTGAGGAATCTGATAAAGTACCGGTAACTATTCTTCGCGATACCGCCGCCTATCATTCATTCCTGCTGGCTAGTGTCCTACCACTCTCAGATAAAACTTCGTGCGGTTCGGATTTGCTCGTGTGGGGAATCAAAATGAGTGAACTTAACGCCCCACTTCACATGATCCACTTGGATTCACCGCTCGTTTCAGGACGTGTGAAAGTTGCCGTACTTCCACGTTTTCCGATTAGTGGCGTTTCATTTATTTTGGGAAACGATTTGTGATAAACGAGACTACTGCATTTTTGCTCACTGGGATTTTGGTCACCCGCCTCTCATATTGCCCACTTGTCAGAGACACACACACACACACACAACCACACACACACACACACCACCACACACACACACACCAACTCTGGCCGCCGCTTCTGCATGTTAAGAGATGCAGGTGCAGGCTCACAAAAACTGACTGGTTGTAACGAAATTGAAATTCTCTCTTATCGATTATGACGGTTACAGTTTACATTGTTATGACTGTGGTCATGTTTTTTAGCAGTCTGTGTATGTTTTCTCTGTGTGCCCTATGCTTGTGTCTATTTTCATATGCAAATAGGATGTGCCATCCCCAGGAGGCGATTGGTGCAGTAATTTCCCGGTCTGGCTTGTATTGGCTGGGCCTGAAAGCCCCAAATATAAAAGGAGCCAAGATGGCGGCTGCCGGGTGGACACCATTTCCTCATCCTCCTCCTCTCCCAACTTTTGCCACATGTCCTTTTGCAGACGTGTTGATGACCTTAGAAGTGCTTTTTGTTTGAAGAGTGGGGTGGACTGCCATTTTGTTTGATCGTGTTTCTCCTGTTTTGTTAGTTTAGAGGGTAAGTTTATTGTGATTTTGATTTTCTGAGCGAAGTGATTTATTTTCAAGATAGTTTGTTTTGGTTGTTGTTTTGGCCTGGGTCCACCCTGAAGTTGATACCTTAGTTATAGTTTTTTGAGAAGTTGACCTTTGTAATAAAACCTTTTTCGTTTGTGATAAAACCTGTGTGTGGCTACTTGGGACCGGGAAGATTGAGGCGCCTATTTCGTGTTATGCTCTAGACCCCTAGACTGGGGCATAACATTAATTGGGGGCTCGTCCGTCTTCTTGTCACTTTTTTTCTAGTTTGGTGAGTACTCCTCTTTTTTTTGGTTAGCAGTAAATTTTGGTGTGTGGGGGAATTATGGAGTTTGCACTCGATGATTTCATGGTCAGTCCATCTCTGAGTAAAATTGAAAAATGTAGAAAGACAGACCTATTGATTTTGGCAAATTGTTATAATGTGCATGTGCCTTACAGTGCCAGGAAAGCAGAGTTAGCAGTTGCTGTGTGCGGAGTTGGTGGAGCAGGGCATCCTCCCAAACCCAGCTGCGGATGCGGCTGAGGCTGCTGCAGGTGACAAGGCCAGTGACGCACCGGTAGCTGAGGTGAAAGCAGCGGAGGCTGCTGGCACGCTTACTGCTGGTGCGGAGCTTGGACCAGTCACAGATCCAGTCATGGGGAACATGACTACAGAGGATCTCCGCCTTGCCCTCAAAATAAAGGAGGTTGAAACAAAAAATAAGCAGCTGGAGGTGCAGGCTATGCACCTACGTATTGAGCCTTGAGCTTGAGAGAGAAGCCCCTGTAGCCTCCACCCCGGTGTCTCCTCTTGGCCCCAGCTCTGTTTCTGCTCCCACTTTTGACATCAGTAGGCACATTGCACTAGTCCCTCCATTTCGTGAGTCCGAGGTTGACTCTTATTTCAGCGCTTTCGAGCGAATTGCTGCTGCCCTGAGTTGGCCAAAAGAGTTCTGGTCTCTTCTCCTCCAGTGCAAACTCGTAGGGAAAGCTCAGGAAGTCTGCGCCAGTCTATCTATTGAAGATAGCCTTGATTATAACATCTTGAAGAAGACTGTGTTGCAGGCCTACGAGCTGGTTCCCGAAGCCTATAGGCAGAAATTCAGAAACC